>NW_007579153.1:92657-113132 GCF_000690725.1 Stegastes partitus
TTTTTTTTTTTTTTTTCTCTTTGTTGTACTTCTGTTCATCCTCTATTTTTAAAAAATGCAGCCACACGTACAACACACACTCGTCAGCCCGGCGACCCCTGGCAGAGATTTCGATTATGGGCTAGCACTCCTGCTGGGTTGAAGATGGGAGCCCTGACGGACTGAGTCATCACTTTCCTTTTCTTCATAGTTCATGTGCACTGCAGCAGACTGACCAATGCCAATCAAGCCGACTGACAGCTCTCTTTTTTTTGATTGGTTGTCATGTGGTCTACAGTGCTCTCTGAGATATCTTTTACCGTCTTCGTATCGCTGTGGCGGCGCTCTGTGTTGTCGCTGATCAGATGCACTCATCTGAGGAATTAAATGAGATTGAATCTCATAAGATTTGATGCCTAAAATGTTTCCAAGTGGTCTGTGGCTGATTTCAGTTGTGCTACCAACAAAAACAAATTGTCATACTTTATCTTTTGAGAAAGCCATTTTTCCATTTGCTAGTAGACCAGGCAACGGCTTGTAAATAGAAAAGTCATCAGAGTGACTGACAGTGTATATATAAGGCTGTGCTGTATACAGACTTCTCCTCATTGTGTATGTGGAAGTGTGTATGTGTGGAGTTGATTAATGCCCTGTCACCGGTGGCAGTTGTCTCGCTGGTGGTGACAGGGTGAGTCCCCTCGTCCTGCAACCTTCTCCTTCCAACTTCACACATCTCATCCTGTCGCCAGGGCCTAATCACAATATGTACAGTTCTGGAAATAACTAGAAGACATCCTCGCTCTCTCTTTTTTTTTCTCCCCCCGCCTTCGTCTGTGTGTTTTTCTTTCTCCCCTCCCTCGCTGCTGTGAGTCCTGGTCTCTGGCGTCAAATTGTTATTTGTTCTTTTGCCAGCTTGACGCCACCCCATATGGCTCCAGAGAATTGAAAATGGAAACAGTGAAAATTAATGCTTCACCTCCCTCCTGTCCCCGGCCAAATCCTCCTACCCTCGTTCAGGCTCCAACAATGACACTTTTTGAAAAGTGGATGTTGGGATTGTGCGGATCACAGGCCAAACCCACGCCGACAATTTCTGTTTCATCAAATTTCAGTTGGGATTCACTTTGATGCTCAATAATTATGAATAATATCCTCTAGAAAAAGCAAAACGTGCTTTACGAGAGGATAATGCACCCACTGCTTTGACTGTCTCAGCACTTGCCGAGGGCTTAAATGTCAAGGCGCTACGGTGACGTGTCCTGGCAGTGCACGACGGCTGCTGTTCCTTCATGTGGCTCCGCACAACATAAATTTTGCTGCGGTTTTGACCTTGGAGTGCAAGTGCGTTTCAGAACGTCCCTGAACGACCATTAGCATCCCGGGTGGTCATGTTAATTAGCTCCAATCAATCAGATGGGTAGCCGTTAATTGATTTTACCAGTGAATTGAATACGCAACACAATGCGTGTGTAATGATACTTGAGTGTAGGCCTCTGTCCTTCTTGGTGGCGTTAATGTTTCTGTCAGCGAAGGTCAGCGAGTGCTTGTCGCTTTTCTGCTGCTCTCTCGCTCTCTTACTCCTGTGCCCTGTGGTTTCATCCTCCGCCTCCTTCATATCTGTGTTTCCTTTTCTGAAAGAGCTGCATTGTTTTTTTTTTGTTTGTTTTTTTTATTCCTGTGGGGAATAAAAACTCATGCGTGTCTGAACAGAAATTTCTTGCTTGTTAAAAAAAAGTAGTTTGAGGGCTCTATCAGTTTGTCATTTAAGCAATTAGTTGAGTCACAGAAAATTAATAATTTTTTGATAAACTACTTCAGTGACTAATCTGTTATCACACAAAAATTTCCGACATCTGTTGGTTCCAGCCTCTCAAATTTGCTTTGAGGATTTGCGGCTTATCTCTCTTGTATATGAATGTGAATCGAATTTCTGTGGGACTTGGACAAAACAAGCAAATTGATCTTGGTCCTTGGGACAATGAAAACTTGCAGTGGGAATGTTTTTACAATGCTTTGTGTTGTAGACAAGATCTAATGAAACGGTCCGACTGTTATATCAGCGAAATTAAAGTTAGTGCAGAAATATTTGGACTCTTGGGAAGCTAGCTTTGAGCTAAAGTAGTTCCAAATTAATTAAATTGTGGTATTTGTGTATATGTCAACTTAAAATTAGCAAGAAATGTCAGTGCAGAAACATTTAATGGCAGAAACAAGGCAGCATTTCAGAGGAAATGACAAAAGAATCCCCTCGTGTGGTTGTGTTTCCGGGCAGTTTGCTTTATGATCAATAGGGTGACAAGTGTGACATAGTATTATAGATAAAATTCTCCCAAATGAATTAAGAAAAATTCCTGACTCTGTGCACCTGTTTTCTTAACTGAGCTCATACATGGATCAGCCACAACTCAAAACCACCAGCAGGTGTATCAATCCAGTGGCACCCATCAAGGGCTGGGATGTATTGAGATGAACCAGTGCACACCCAGTTGTTAAAGTTGATATATTAGATGTACGAAAAATGTTCAGTGTAAAGATTTAAATGACTTTTAAAACTGATGATGCGAGATGTAGTTTTACTTTAGTAGTTAGTATTTGCCAGTAGTGATGTGAGGAAGGACAACCGGTGAACCAAAGACATGGTCACTGGTGCCCAAAGCTTGCTAATGCATGTGAGGTGTGAAGGCCGACCCGTGTGGTCTGATCTCACAAAGGAGCTACAAACTCCTGGAAACCTTAATGCTGTCTATAATAGAAAAGTGTGAGAACACACAGTGCTGTACAGCCTGCTGCAGGTAGCTGCAGGCCAGTCAGTGTCCATGTTGACACCTTGTGCCAATGGACCATAGTTCAATGGAAGAAAGTGGTCTGGTCTTTTTTATTCCTTTCTAACGACGGCCAGATGTGAGTGCGTTGCTTACCTGGGGAAGATACGGCAGCATGTGAAATAAGGCAAGCTGGCAGAGGCCGTGTGATGCTCTGGAAAATGTCCTTGGGTCCTAAAGTTTCACAAAGACTCCTGCACACTGTTGACTTACAAAACTACATTCATTCCTAACATTTCCGTACCAGGTCTTCATTAGACTCCAAGTGGCTAGGACCATGATAACATACTCAAACAGCATGAAGCTGACTGGATTTACTCTCTTCAAACATTCACTCCTAAGGGACTGAGTGATGATCTGCTTCTTGGCATTTTCCTATGATTTCCGACACGTTAGATGTAAATTTGGTAGATTGTTATTAGCATGTCCCCCTCCCCCCCCTTTTTTTTTCTTTCCTAAATATGAATTCTTTGGGGTTCCTTGTCCAGTTGCAGACAGTCTCAGATACATAGGAATATGTGCACTTAATATAGGTGCAATCACCAGTGTGCTGGCCTGTTGACTGATTGTGCTCATTTCTATACATTAATGTTGAATGAATTCTGCAGATTCAGTTGCTGACTTTATCTATATTGTGCTAAGGAGGATCTCAAGTAAATGTATTCTTAAGATGATTTATTATTGATGGCTAACCTTTCCTCTTTGCCATGTTTACTGGTATCTGTGTAGTTTGTGGACTTTGTGGACTTTCTTCTTTGCACTTGCAGGTTAATCCACATGCAGCCTGAAGGTCTGTTTTTGGGTTTTTTGTTTTTTTTTGGAAAGTGCAGTTTTGGCCCTTTGAGGGGTTTAAATATTGATATGGTACGATTTTACCCAGCCACTGTAAACTATTTTTGTGATATATTTAAGATTCTTACTTTTTGTGTGTGATTTAAAGTTTTCATTCAGTGGAATGAGGCTTTGTAATTTATCCCTTCCTGTAGTATGTGGGCTAAATTCATTGGTTGTAGAGTTGCAGTCACTCTCCAACAAGGATGGCTTCTTTTTAAGAAAAGATTCTCTATAAAGTTCTCTCTCTCTCATAATTCTGGCTTTTAGCAAATAGAAATAATTTTGGTAATCCTAACTGACCTAAAACAGGAAAAGTTTAGTCTGATTTAATGTCAGACATTTAAAAAATAAAAAGTAAAAAATAAATGTTTTAAGTGTTTTTATACAGTCTATGTAAACTACTGGTTTTATCTGTGTATATATGTTCAGTAGATTGTGATGCATGTCCCCTTTTGGTTTACTAAACCTTAATCTATTTGAGTTCCTTGTCCAGTTCCAGACAGTCTCAGATACCTAAGGATACCTGAATATCCATACTTATTACCAGGTTTATTTACCATTGTGACCCGTTGATTGTGTTCAGTTATATATGAATATGATGATGCTGCATGGTTTCTGCAGCCTGAGATGCTGATCAAGTTTATTAAAACTTATTTCTGAGATGATTTATTACTGATGCTAATCTTTCCTCTTTGCTATGTTTACTGTTATCTGCTTAGTTTGTGTATTTTGTAGAATTTATTCAGTTGCAGGTTCATCTACATATCTAGTCTGTAAGTCCAAGTTTTTTTTAAGAACGCGATTTTGGCCCTTGGAGGTTTTAAATATTCATAATCAAAGATTTTACACAGTCTCTGTAAACTATTTAAACTATTTTAGGCATTTGATTTAATAATTGCGATTCTCATTCTCTGTAAATATGTTTTTGTACATAACCATTTGCCAGATACATGTGCACTTAAACATTGTACAGACGTGTTCTTTGCAAGTTAGTGTATTTTTTAACCTTTTCTTACGTTCGTCTCTCTCCCACACACCTGATTCATGAAACAGATTCACAAAAAGTTCCTTGGTCTTCACGTCCTAAGTTCCTGTTATTTTGACATGTGCTGCCTACTTAAATGTCATGCACAACCTTTTATGAAAACAGTGTTCCCTGATGGCAGCGATGTCTTTCAGCAGGCCAATGCTGCTGCCACACAGCAAACATAGTTCAGGAGTGTTTGGAGGAACATGACAAACCGTTAAAGGTGTCTACTTGGCCTCCAAATTCCCTGGATCTCAATCTGGTTGAGTGTCGGTTGGATGAAAAACAAGTTCCATCCATGAACTTAAAGGATCTGCTGCAAAGGTCTTGGTTCCTTCAAACACAGGACACCTTGTGAGGTCTGTAAGGCCAGGCCTCGGTGGCTCAGAGCTTTTTTGGTGACACGAGGGAAATCTACACAATATGTTGTGGCTAGATGGTCATTCAGTACGAGTGTGTCCATTACATAGGCTGTCCAAAAGACAGTTATAGCTGTAAAATGTTCTTCTCAGCTCATGCATCGGATCCAATTCTTAATTATTTAAGGCATCCTTATCAAAAATGTGCTTTTATTTAAAAAAAAATAAAATTATTGGCTATTTGTTTGATAAAACCCAGTCCTCTGGTGAAAACGTGTCGGTATCACGTCCTTTCCTCTAACTTTATGTCACCTATTTTTCTTCTAACATCCCTCCGCCTTCACTTCACTCTTGACATATGCTCCTCTCTCTGCCGGCTGTGCTGACGTGGCATCTTGTCACAGTCGATCCATCTCTCTTTGCTCTTCTTTACCCGAGAGGCTGCCTCTTCAACACACACACATACAGACACACACACATATACGTGCACACCATTAAAGGGCTGCGGTCACGCACACCTCCGCCTGCCATTGTCAGGGAGGTCAACTGCCCCCGATGGCCACACTGTCCCAGTCAGCTCTCCTCTGGCCGGGCTCTGCTTCGTCCTCCAGGTGTTCGACCCTCAACCCCTCACCCCGTCTCCCTGACGGCCACTTTGTCACCACGGCTGCAGCTGGAAGTGTATCCCGACTCACATTTTGTTATGTAACACAGATCTGATGCTTGCAGTGAAATGAGAACAGGACAACACAACAATCTGAATGTGATTTGCACTGAATCTATGCATTTTGAAATCGGTGGAAGTTCGAGCTGGCAGATCAGTATTCATGTGTCGATGTGAGAGATCCTGTAGCTGTAACTCGATCTGTTTGTCCGAAAGACAAGGAGGACGACAACTGAAGCACGCTGGCAGAATTAATGCCAATTTAAGGGAGATGCGTCTTCAACTGAGCTAAAACAGGCAGGTCACAAATTGGCCAGTCTTTAAAACTGAGGATTCAGCTCGTAGTGTTAGCAAGAAATCAAAAGCCTCCAACATGGCTGCATAATGTGCTCGCTTTTTTTTTTTTTTTTTAAAGCAGTAAGCTTGATTTTGGATAATAAATAGTTTTACCAGTGGTTTGAAGGTCGAGGTGCGTTCATTCAGGTATAAAGTTGCATTAGGCTATGTCTGAATGGAACAATGTTATAGTTCTGTTTGCTATTCAATTAATGGAAGTTGCAATTGCAGAATTATATAGACTTTAAAATTAAAATAATTGTATGCTTTGTATCTCCTCAAATACAAACTTCACTTCAGGAGCAATGTTAAGCTGTAGGTCACCTAAGTTTTAACAGCCCCGCAGACATTCGCTGTAGTTACATGAATAAAATGCAGACAAAATACACTTGAAACATTAAAGCGTTCTTTGGCTTGCAAAATGTGAGCCATTGTGCTGCATATGAAGAGAGCTGATTAAAATAGGAGCAAATTTGTTCTGTCAAACTCTGCAGACTGGAAAACCTGACAGAAAGTTTTTCACTGTAGACGTGCCGTAAGTGCTTTCACATGGACTTGAGTTGAGACCAGTTCAACCAAATTCTTTTTTTCTCACCTTCTCAGATGTGTCTGGATTTTTATGGGCTTGAAAAGGTGAAAGCATGTTGTGTAAGAAAAACATCCTGAACCATTTCTTTAGCTAAAGACATTGGTTTGGTGTATTTTTTATCAGATTACCATGCTCCCTGAATTATTCTCATAGTAAATTATTATAACTACACTGTCCTCCCTACGAGTTTTACGCTATTCGTAGGTAGAGAGCGAGCTAACAGTGCGATTGTTCACAACCCAAGGGGGAAGTTCTCTTGTCAATGAAGACTCACGTTATTTGCATCGTAGAACTGCATCAAAAACACAAGTGATAAATGGACATCAGAACATAACCAATACGTGACTAATATAAGAACACGCTAAAAACGATCAATTAACCAACTTCTAGGGCTTCATAACAAAAGCAGAGCAACTATAATTGTTGCCTGTAGCTAAACAAAGTCAAACAGATGACGTACTTCCAGAAAAGTACCATCCAAGGCCACAACATGGAAAGGAAAAACTACAGCAGGAGAAGCAGCACCCAGCTTCGCTCATGGCCTGACCAACGCTAAAACTGGTATACGAAAAGCCCCTTCTCTAACATAACTTTCACAAAAAAATCAGCAGGGGGCACTGAAGCACACGAAATTCTGCTACAGGGCAGAACGATGGAGTAAAGAAATATGAGTAATATTGGTGTTCATTGGTCCATTTGTAGATTGGTTGCACAGAGAGGTCTCGAGGTGGAATACGGTCGTCACATTACCTTAGATAACTTCAATGACGTACCCAACATACATCATAGGCTTTCCTAAAGTGTTATTATCACTTGACTCTCACTTCCTGTGATGTGTTGCCACATTGTGTGTGATCATCCTTTGCAGACTTTGTGTACATTCACCCTGTCCAGTCTTTGTTCTCACTAAATCTTGTGATTTGAATGTTGAGGCCGACAGTATGGCTCCAACCAATGACACACTGAAGGCTCAGAGAACATCCTTTTCAAAGCTTCTGTACAGACTTTGGGTATTTTCCAGCAGTAGAGGAATGACGTGGGATGGATTGGAATCCAGTACAAATCAGGCGAGCTATTGGGACACCCATCAGTACGGTTTATTAGTGTGGTTTTCACGCTCCTACGCAAAAACCATCACAATATTTTACCTTTATGATTGTACATTTCAATTAAATACTTGTAGACTCATAGTTAAAATGTCCTACTCGGACACACACTTGCTTCTAATTTCCGACATGCCATCAGATCCAAAGAGTTACTCTTGGAAGTAAGTTCCACCTTCAGCGTCTTGGCAGGACACCAGTTGTTGTCTGTCAGCAGCGTTTGTGCTGTTGGCTTTGAAAGCTGGCAGAGTGTGTGAGATTTGTACAAACCTTACACAATGTGTTCACCACCACGACACGTTTTACTCCTCCACCTCTGAACCGGTGCTTTCTCTGCTCACACTGTACGGGTAAATGGAGCGGCCGCCATGTGGAGCTCCCACTGAACAGGATGTGAGCACAGTTTAGTCCGGGGACAATTCAAACGAGATGAGATGAAGTGGACGGTTAGCGTTGCTTTGTGGAACTTTGAGAGCTGAAACTGAACTGCTGGCTTTAACGGTTAGGTTTAGGTTGATTATAGAAAAGAATGGAATGCCTTTATTGTCACTATACACATGTACAATGAGATTAAGAGCAGCTCCTTCAGTGATTGATTATAAGTATGTTGTGCTTGTCTTTATTGACATTTTTATTGGATTCATTTTAGACTCTAGCTGGGCAGCAACTTATTTCTTTTTTATTTAGTACCTTAACTATAAGAATTATTCCCAATTAGACACTTAAGAGCATTTGCGTTAATCAGAATAACCAACTAAAAAACGGCTAGTTTATGTTTTGTTTTCTTTGCTGTATCGTTGAACCGTGACTTCCAAGCCAAGCTACACTCCAAACCGTGAATTTTGTCTACTGTTACACTCCTTAGAGTTATTATTACAGCTGTTTTTGCCCCTAATTTGCCGTCTTTTCACCCCTCCCATTATCATTTGCAGTCGTGAGTCACAATTTGGAAACCAGTAGCCTGGTATCTAACAGCATGCTATTGCAGAACCAAGTTTGCAATTAATATCTCCTGCTACCAAACTAATACAGAAAGTTTCTTTGTTTGCCAGGAACCTACTTTATTGTTGCTCAGAGCTTTGTGCAGCTGACAAATCCGGCTTTGTTTACACTCAACAGCACTGCATCGAAACACACAGATCACCCCTTCACCTCGCTTTCATTCGAGGAACAAAAGGAAACTTGAATCGACAGTAACTCGCCACAACACACTGCTCTGGTCAGTCGAATACGAGCAATTGCACAGTTTCCGCTGCGTTATTTTGTAATGTGGGTTTCATAGGTTAATGTTAACCTTGCAGTCTCAGAGACGGAGGATCAAATTGTTGTTGCGGTGAATTGTACGATCCTTTCTCACAGTGTTATAAACTGCAATGCAATGTTTTAGTCCCTGACAGGCCTTAGAAATGCTGCATCCATTACTCACGCTGGTCTTTCTCAATCGCATTCCATCTTGTCACTCGAGCCTCTGCAAGCACAGCAATGTAGGCTTTTGTTAAAAAACGTGGTTTCAACGGCCATGATTTAAACAGATTTAAATTTGGGACAAAAACGTCGTTATTTATCGAGACTTTTGCATTAAAAGAAACTCTGCTTTTCAACTTCACTGGCACATGAGCAAAAAAAAACAACACCCACACCTGTCCTCCGACTCTGATTCACATTATGTAAATCACTCATGTAAAATAAATGAAAGTGTTCTAACTTTGCCAGAAAATAGTGTGTTCACAAAAGAGCCCATCATTCACAGTAAGTAGCTGATGAGAAAATAGGTTTTTTTGGGGGGGAGCCTTTGACATGCGGCTATTTTTGGTCTCGTCTGTCTGATGTCAGACAAACGAGACCGAAATCTGTCGTCTGAGATGTTTCCTGTAGTTTCTGTCAATCTGTCACAAAAGCGCCATTGATTCAGATGCTAAAAACATCCTTTTATAGCTTGAGCTTCATTTTCTCTGCCGCTCACTGAAGTCAGCCTGTCTGTTGAAGCGCCGAGCTCTCGGTTCCTGTCAGGCGCCGTCTTCTGAAGACTGTATGTGCGGGGAAGGAAAAGGAGAAGGAAAGGTGGAGCAGATGCATGTTTCACGATGACAAAAACCCAAACAGAACCGTGATGCTGGTGTCCATGGAAACTCTGAATCCATTTGCCCTCTGTGGTTATTGCCAGGCAGGAAAATTGAATATAAGCAGAATGCCGTAGCTAATATCTGCCATGTGACTGCTGCTTTAAATAAGCAGCTCTTTGCCTTGGACCTGCAGCCCTGACTACCCCGGAGCTCAGGTCTGACGTGGGCTGCAAAGCTTCGCTGTCCCTGCTTTAGCATTCTGGATGGCAGCGGAGCTCTATTGATTTGACTTGATTGAGCTGTTAAATAAATTTGGAGTCAGACGTAATCCAATTTTACTGCTGTCCTCGGTCTTTCTACATTAGAAATTGGCAGCGCCGTCACGTAATGTGGAGTTTGGATTGAAGCGACAGCCTTGAGAAGACAGTGCGCCGCGCAGGGGGAGGTTGCACGGAGTCACGAGCACTCAGCCACACGCACATACATTTCCTGAAATTAACTTTTCGCCTCACTTACCAAGAGCTGTTAAACTAATAAGAAATTAGAACAATTTTCACCAGGCAAAGCAATTAATATTCATTATTCTAAGAACCATGTAATCATGCCCATTCTGAATGCTGTTTCATGAATAGGATCAGGTGCAGTGTGATTTTTTTGTTAATGCACCTTATTATCCAGTGGGTCAAGTTCATCATCACCTCTTCTCCTCGAGCCGCGATAAGGCCACGTTGTGTAGCGGGAGCTTTACAGTCGGCCTGTTTCAGCTTTGATTCGACTGGCACATGAACAGAGAGCCTTTATTATAATGCTGATATTGCAATATGAGGGGTGTTCAAATGTTACAGTCAACACCAGTGTTTGAGATTTTAGCTGCCAAAGACAGATTTTACTGGCATTTGGTGCTTAGTGGGTGGTAATTTCAGATACTGCACATATTCAACACACGCCACAGTACTCTGTGTCAGCCTCTCATTTATGTGTACTCACACAAATACAGCAGAGGATTCCACTCTACGTACGCCAATTCAGCGCTTCTCGCCTTTTATATAAAGGGAAAATCAGCAAAATATGAGACGCCTGTTAGAGTGTAATTGCGAGACAATTGAACACTTTAAAAGCTGAAATGCCACCAGTCCATCATCAAGATCGGGTTTGCGATTAAACCATTATCCCGCATACCTTGTGGAAAAATGGGGAGCTTGGCGATAATAGGGTCTCAAAAGCTGTTTTCATTATGTTTTATTGTTGGCACGGAGCAGGAAAGCTCTGAAGTTAGTGAGCAGATGCAGATATCTGTGGTCCGTAAAGGAGCGATGACTAACGTGTTTGCAAAAGTTAGCAAATTCTCAACCCTGTTTCCCAGAGATTATGCTCCTGTACAGTTACACAGCATGTTTACAATCAATTAATGGATTTTATTAGCCAAGGGTAAAGCGGTGATGAAGGTGCAACTACTTCCAGTTCGAAGGAGCCACAAGGTTTAAAGGTAGAAAGGGAGGATGGCGACAGAAGTCAGCAGCATTGCTTTGAGCCATCAGACAAAGGTGTGCATCTAATGTATCACTGATATTCTCAGACTTAAGTTTCGTTTACACTTTTGCTTCCTTTCGGTTTTCTTTCACTGTTTTACTGACACAACCAAGTGGCTAGGGTAAGGAAGATGTCACACTTTGGTTGACAGTTTCACCAAAAAAAAAAGAATTGGTTTTAGAAGCTTGCTTAAGTTTAGGCACAAAAACTACATGTGACATATTTGAAATAAAATACGACCACAACGCAACATATTTGAAACTTAGCCTCCGCGGGTTACCAGAGGGATTATGCCCACGTCATCTAATCGAAGTTTGGTTGGTTGAAAACCAGCGACAATAGAGCAATAAAACAAATGGCAAACATATGTTGATTGGAAATGTATTTGCAATGAGTCAAAAACATCATAATCCGGCAGAAAATACGTTTTCCCCAAAACGTGAATGAGAATGCAGTTTAGTTGTATAGGAGTGGACGGAGTCGACCTTCTAACAGAGCAGTCTGTCTTCTGCCTCCCAACAGACAACATTATAGTTCACAAGTGAAGGAGCTTGCTGTACTATTGCAGTTGCACTGCTGTGTAAAGGACCTCTGATGTTCTTTTTGTTCCCCTTGCTGCCATCAGGTGGATGTCATTTAGGGTTGGATATTTTAGGAAATTGTCCAAGTGTGTTGGCGGTATGCGGACAAATTAAAAGAAAACACCTGTACTGTTGAACCCTACAAACAGATCATCTGTTAAGCTGTGGGAAGCATTTTACTAGAATAATTTGAATCCACTTATCCTCTGAGAGGGAAGGGTCATTTCAAATCAATACAAAGTTGTTCTGAATGATCAGATTTGTCCTATGACGAAACATTTCTCTCCTGGTGGTTGTGGTCTCTCCCAGGATGACGTCCGTCCACAGAGCACCGACTGGTTTGATTAAAATGATGTGAATCATGTGATTTTGACCTTCAGTCACCAGATCTCAGCCTAACAGTTATTCAGCACAACACTAAATCTTTTGAAAGAATGGTGTTCGTCCCTCCTGTAGAGCTCAGAGAGTCAATGGAGAGGAGCAGTGAGGCTGCACATGGTGGCCTAACATCCTACGAGGACACTTGATGTTGGTTTTTCTATTCATTTGTCTCCCGGCTTTATGTTTTGATGTCCTTCTTTAAAAAATAACATGTTTTTTTCCGAAGCCACGGCAAGCTAAATGTTGACTAAATTCAGGTAACGACACAATAACTTGAATGGAACGGTCTAGTATTGGGTAAATCCTAATTTAAAGTGGAAACTCTCTGTTCAAAGTCAAAAGAGGACAAATTTATTCACTATCCTGAATAAAAGGAGAGGGATGGAGCGCGCCTCTTAATTCACAGCCTTTTATTGTGCAAACAGACTTTTGTTTCAGCGCCGGTGTGCCGTCACCAGAGTCGAGGTGGACAAACACATGAGGCACACACACATATATTCAGCCTGAACCAGGTGTACAGTTATCATTGGATATCTGGTTGAACATGGATTTCAAATCAGTTAGAAAATGACTTTTACTTTTCTAGAATTTAGTTTTCCTCGAGCTGAGAAACTCCTGCTCCAGCTGCGTTTTGCTGGAAGCTGCACAGTGAAACCTGTTTCTGCCACATGCGCCGTCCGTTTGGTCGTCAATGAAACGCTCTCTAGATGTTGGACTCCTGTCACCGTTTCGTTGCTAATTTTGTCTCTCTGTTGTTTGCCGCTGTGCAGGTGGTGTTGGGTGAATTCAAACTGCTTTTTACAACTGAGCAGATGAGAGCGACTCAGAGTTAACCACAGTGTAAATATGTAAAAACCAAAATGCAGAAAAGTGCTGCATAGAGCTGCAGAATTATTGATTATTATTGGGTTTATTTGATTCCTATTGCAGATAGAGCTCGTCTTCTGGCCGAGCTCTGGCTGTGAGGTTGTGGGTAATAATGACTGTGGATTGGGCTTTCACACCAGTGTTTAATCCTCCAGGGCCTGTCAGTCTGCTGACAGCCCGACTCCAGCCTCTGCTGCAGTGTGCAGCTGAGTGTGTGTGCCAACCCGATATGGATGTGCTTCATGAGGAGTAAATGTACACGGGGTACTATAGCAGCACTGAGGCAAACTACACAGACAGGGATTTTCTAAGTACTCGTGTAGCAGCTTTGCAGTACTATATGCCATCCTGCTGCTGCTGTGTGTACAGTTTGCGACTCCACCAGACTTGGAGCACTCGCTGTGCCGCTCATCCTCTTTGCCAAGTCTCGAGGTTTTTGGCTTTGGGGGGGGATGCCTTGTCTGACTGGTGATTTCCCGACAGGATAATGGCGGCTTGTATAGCGAAGGATAACAGAAATCTCTTAAGTGCATCCTCACAGCCTATCTATAGCTTTGTCGCCAGTAGAGGAGTTAGGAAGATTTTTTAGAGGTTAAATCTCATCTCTCTGCAGAATATTGCAGCCACATTAGCATATAAATGTGCTCCTTGTGAGATGCATGTTTAATACGAGCGAGATTTAAAAGTATAATCATACACAAAGTGATGATGTGGCAGTGAATGGGACAAACACAAGACAGGGGAGGTGTACTGATGAGCTTTACCACCCGCTTTTTTGTGTGAACCTTTTGTGTTTGTGTATGTGAGACAGCAGATAGTGTACATAAAGTGTGCGAAGCGATAAAGCGACTGTGTGTGTGTGTGTGTGTGTGTGTGTGTGTGTGTGTGTGCGCGATTCTGCGCCTGCCTGCCTGTGTGAATGACAGAACAATCAGCGGTGGCCTCAACAGGAGAAATATACACACTATTACTAACCTGCAATCTTACCCTGCTCCCCTCTGCTTTCCCCCCTCTCCCTCCCTCCCCCACCGCCTCACCCTCCTCCTCCTCCTCCCTTCCAGAAACCAAAGCAGAAAGACTGGCATCCTCCTGATGGCTTCATCCTGGGCCTGTGGACTCTAATCCTCCTGGTGTTTTTCAAGACGTACGGCGTCAAGCATCTCAAACACATCTTCTGAGGCCTCTGCGTTTGCACCGCTGGATATCTGAGAGCGTAAAGCTGCAAAACCGGGAGTCTTTACTGAAGGGATATTAGGGGGCAGGGGAAGTTTGTGTGTCTGGAAATGGAAAGAAGATATAAGGCACCACAGCACCTGCTTGGCAAAAAAACTGCGTCATACTCTTGGTGCCTTTTTTTCTTTTCTTGTTTTTTAACTTTGGGATGATTGTTGATACATGTATGTACTATTTATGTGAAGGGACACGTGTGCGTCTTGCAGCCATTTTACAACAATTTTATGTGAACCGACCTCAACATATTTGTTTCCTCGTGTGCCGAACCTTGTGTTTTGTCAAGCCATTCCACAATTGCGTTGATTTGGTTAAAAATGCACTGAACTGAGTGTGCAGATAAGAATTTAATTTATTTTTGAGAGCGTGCTGCTCTGCATATTTCAGCAGCAGTAGCAGCAGCGGCAGCAGCAGCAGCAGCCGTTTTGTTTAAGTGCTACTCAGAACGTCTGCTCAGTCAGAAAAAAGAAAACGTGGGACGAGGGCAGGCTGATTGGCTGTGAGTGGGCTGTGGAGAGATTACTATTTAATGTCTCCCCTGTCCATATACATTACACCCCTTGACCGTCATATCACACTTGTGAAGGATAACAATCACACATAATCCCATCTTGCATGATGGACCCATCCACTTTCCCATTCACTAAATTGCCCTCCCTGTGGAAACATCCATTAGCTCCCCAGCCATGTACTCGGCTGATTGTATTCGGGGTGATGGACAGCTATTTCCCCGGCCATTTCTGCGTCTCGTGCTACAGCAGCGATAAGTGAGTGATAACCTAGTAAGCCGTCGGCCGTCCCAAATGATTCTCCTCTACGCTGGGACGTGTTTGCTTCCATCTCATTCTTTTTTTTTCACCATTCTCTCCTTGTGTAACCACTCTGCATTAGGCTCATTGTTGGAGGATGGGGGGGGTGACTGATGCTCAAAGCATATGGATTGAACCAGCTGTAATTTATCTTTGCTCCTTTGGCATGAGGACCCGCCCATCGGCTGCCCGCTGCCACTCTCCCTCGCGGCTGAAGTGGAAAATGGATGGAGTTAGAAATGAAACCGTATGTATCGGGAGGCAGCTGCTGCGTCAGCCACTACCGCGTTGTACCTTTTCTTATACATTATTTATGCAACACTTATTTCTTCTTCTTCCCTTTCCACCACCCCCCCTCCCGGTTTCTTATTTCCTGTGATCTTATTGCTCCTGCACGAGAGCACATTTTATTTCCTGGACGTTTCTGATGCGCTGATTAAACATGAAACACTGAATCACAACAAAATGTAACTGCCTGATTGGTTGCTCTTTCTTTGAAAACATTGCTTAATTACTC
Source organism: Stegastes partitus (assembly GCF_000690725.1). NCBI lineage: Eukaryota > Metazoa > Chordata > Actinopteri > Pomacentridae > Stegastes > Stegastes partitus. The sequence goes on from NW_007579153.1 coordinate 108,349, forward strand.
CTAAACAGTGTTGTAGAGAAACATTATTTAAAGACACCAGACTTGCCTCTGTACCTTTTGAAGGTATGGCTGCCAGAGCTGATATTCTAAGCTTATTTATACCACAAAGGCACGCTTGAAATCGGTGCTGCTTGCGTTGACTTACACCCCTGCTCTGTTGTTTTCTACCTGGAAGTGTTTCAAAAACTCCAGCAAGGTTTTTTTTTTTAATGCGGTTTTCTTTCTTTTACAGTGTTGTATTTCAAGCGACGTCGCAGCCACCACATCCAAGTCTCCATGTTCAGTCAGTGTTTACCAGGCTGGCAGCAGAGGCAGTAAAAATAAAAGTACCTCCGATGGAATTGTTTGATCTTAAACCCGCTTACAACTGGACTCCACATCCTGTTTGCCCCTCGTCCCTACTTTACAACTCAGACAGAATTGAATATCCTCTGCCTCTTCATCGTGGCCCTCGACTCTGCTGTCACTATGGTTTCCTTATGCTAATGAAGATCAGTCTCTCACACCTGACTCGGTGGCGAGAAACCAGTGACAGGACAATATTAGAGCAGCCTTCTCTAAAGAGGCAGACGGATTGGAGGCTGAGGAGTCGAGGAGGATGCTGTGCACATGTCACACAGGTTGCTCAAACAGCGAGCGGCGTTAGCGTTCACCCGTAAGCGCGCACACATATGCTTGTTGTCCTTAGAAGTGGAACGGCGCCGACATGAGCCCCATGTGGCAGCCTGCAAAATTTAATGATTTACGCACAAACACACACACACGGGCGCCGTTTGGAGACAGTGTGTGCCTGACAGGTTGTCCAATTTCCATGGAAACTCTGGATTTCCAGCTGCTCGCCTGTCAGCGAGCCTTTGTTACGTCAATCATTCGCAGGAATGATAATAGTAATTTTAGCAGTCACAGATTTTCATTCTCATCTGCAACATCTGCAACTGTGGCATAAATCATGCTCGGCGGTGCTTGCTTATTGTTCTTACTACTAATTTAGATTTAGCTTTTTCTGCAACTCCGAGTGAAAAGACAAAAATAAACATGAGGAGCAAAATCTTGCATCCGATGATGGTTGCAGCTCGGTAATAAGTATGAACAGCTTTCTCTCCTCTGTCCAGATTGCATTATTTGAAATTCATTCATTTATTCAAAGTCAATTTTACACCAAGTATAAACTCAAAAAGCAAAGAGAATTTAAATGAGAATTCGTAAGCACAGGGAAGAGTTTTGATATGTTAGATCTCATGATAAATATTAATAAGATTTAAAGTTCTTTTCTGACCTTTGAGACATTTTTGGTAACTTTGTAGCAGCACAGCTGCTGTTTTTCAAGGTCAAGAGTGAACTTCTCAGTCAAATAAGACGTCTGTAAAGACCCCCTCTGGTGAAAATCGAGCATTTTACCTTGTTAACATGTCCGTATGCTGTATTTTATATGCTAGAAGACATGAAACAAGTAGTCACCGCCATGGCTGGACATGTTCAAATATCCGTGTATGGAGAGCAGTCTGGAAAAATTTTCAGACTTCTGGGATTTCATATATAATAAACCTCAGGAACCAATCCTGTCAGCTTACAGGGTGGGGCTTTGTTGTAGAGAGAGGTGACCAGATGTGCGTATTCTATTGGGAAACACTCACATCCAAGTGTTTTATGGTAGCAAGGGGTTATTGTAATGGCAAACCGATAGACAAAGGTGAGTTTTTAGGGGTTACGTCAGTGAAGAGAGGGACTTTAAAGTGACCTTTCATAAAATTTCAGTGGACGTCATGAAAACCAATACTTCTGATACAACCAACAGCACACGCTACTGCACAATCAGTTTCTCAAAGTATTTTAAACAAAAGGAGGAATCAGCTTAAACTCACCTAGAAATACAGGATCTGTAGGCAGGATTCATACTGAGAGTTTTAGGAAATAACTTTGTATGAACAAACTGCGGTGTTAAAGTATGAAATCCTACAACAACCACAATGCCTTGCAGCTGGATAGACTCTGGCCTCGGGGCAACAACTGTAGCTTGAAGGCGAGCTGTAACATCTGGAGGAATTTTCCAAGCAAATAAACAAGAAATCTGAGCACAAGCATTATGGAAGAAGAAGTATGCTTCATGTAGGTATACTTTTAATTTCTAATAGTAGGAAACCGTTGTTAAAAAAAAAAAAACGCCTTTTAAATGTACAAATCCACTGACTGCCAAACTACTTCAGAGGAATATTGTGAGAACGCGCCAAAATAAACTTGTATAAATGGAATTAAATGTGCTGACTTGCTTTTGGGGGTTACGTCAAGAGCTAGAGAAGGACTTTACCTTTCCTAAAATTTCAGTGGAAAGAATGGATCCTCAAAGCTGTGTTATAAACAAAAACAGAAATCAGCTTAAACTTATCGAGGCAGATCAAAGACAAGATCGTTTCGCATAATTTAAATCGAGAGTTTTAGATATTTACTCAATATTAATGAAATACATCCTAGAAAACACACAAACAGCCACAGTTCTTTGCAACTGGATAGACTTTGGCTTCAGGGTAACAACTGAAGGAGCGCTGAAACATCTGGAGGAAGTCTGCAGGCGAATGAAGAAGAAATCTGAGCACAAGCATCATGTAGATAAACTTTTAATCTACAACTCCATTCACCATGACGACCAAACGTCAGAGGAAGATTGTGAGAAAAAGACTTTTTATATTTTCCATTTAATGTATTGACTTGCATGAGTAGCTTAATATGTGGTAATTCTGTTGGCCGTTTTCTAGATTTGGAACTTTTTAAACTCAAGGTCCACTTATTAACTTATTAGCCGTGAGCTACATCTCATGGTCTTCCACCTTCACTGAGCCATTACAGCTGAGAAGACTCCATTTGCTCATCAAACAAAGTACTATTTCCAAAATCAAGAATGAACTTTTAAAGCCCTTTTTTGTTTCTGGCATTAATGTAAAGACAGATTTGGAAAGAAGAGATCATTCTGTTAATACAAATGTGATCATTTTGATAATTCACAGTAAACTTCCTCCTCATTCCGACTTAAATATCCGGCGTTTCCTGGTTTTATAGTCTCTTGAACTGACTATATTTGGGTCTTTTGTGCTGTTAGTGTAACAAAATGAGGCATTTTAAGAAACCACCTTGGGCTTCTGGAAATTTAGAAGCACTTTTATTTTTTTTTCTCACTATTTTCTAATATTTTATCAGGGAACTGTATCTGCAGGCCTTGAAAATGTTTGACAAAACATTTATTTGAATTTCATTCTAAAAAGCCTTGTAACACAAAGTCTTTTTCATTTAATTTACAAAAGCCTAAAGTATTTCTTCTATTTTCCTCTAATTCCTCTGCGCTGGATGCTAATGTTCAGTTATTATACCGCTGTCGAGAAGATTCATTCACCTATAAGCAAAATGTATTGTCGAGAGTAGATTGTGTGTGTGCAGGAATCCTTTTGTAAAGGCACCTGCTGGACACTGGTAGCCACACCGACCAACCACAACAAGCTGCTCTGAAGCCCCGGAGCATGGATGTGGGAGACATCAGCAGTGGATCCTTTGGGTCCTGATCCATCTTGTTCCAGTAAATCCCATGAATGCAGGAGAAGTGCTTTGAGCTCTTTGTCGTTTTCCTTAAGCCATTCCTGAGCAGTTTTTGTTCTGCGGTGGGACGCGGTGTCCTGGCTGGAGGCCGTGGCTGTTAAGTTTGTGCTTGGTCTGCAGCAATGTTTAGGGAAGTTATACATGTGTTTGACCAATAAAAATGACTTAACCTACATCAGTTTTAATTTAAACTGCTTAATCCATGCATCCATTTTTTTATCTATGTTGCATTAATTTAAATCGAAAGAATGAGCATAGACCAAACAATATATCAATTAATCAGACAAAATGTTTTTTAATGGACATTCGTAGCTTCAGTCTTGGTATCATTAGATCCGGGGCTATTTAAGGGGCTTTTGAGGATGAAGAGAAAAGCTTATTTCTCCACCCCGATTGAATTTTCCCTTTTCCAACGACCCATTAATCATCCTAAATGCATGTTAAGTACATTTTATTGATGTGGTAAAAGGTTCTGCTGCCTTATAACTGAGGTGTCCTCCTGTGGATATTTCTTTATCCTATGTTGTTACCTTGATCCGTATTCCTTACCTTCAGGCCATGAGACAGCACAGCGCCATTCTCAATCACACAAAAAATGTTCCAACATTCAGTTCCGAACATGGTCAAGGATCTATTTGTAGCTCTGGGGAGTAATGAGAAGGCCTTGTAGCTCTGCCTGTCTTTCATTATTATCTTGGTATGACATGGGCTGATGTCACAACCAGACGGGCGAACAAGATTGGAAAAAAAAAATGGCAGCTGCCTTCAGTCGAAGGTGAGTCACCGGCTTCCCATCTTCCCAGCAGCCCACATGTTTTGTCTTCATTTCTGGTCGCTGCCGAGCACAAACACAGAAGTCACACTCTAATTTTTTATTTCTCACATCTTCACCTCTCTGCTAATGTCACAAACAGGCACGACTGGATGCAAGACGACCGATAAAAAGTATTTTATTGAGTGGAATGTTAATGATGCAATTTAGATTAATGTCAGTGCAGAAATGATTCGTTAACAGAAAGTTAACAAGCAACAATAACTGACTAATTGCTAAATGGTATTCTGGGAAACATGTTTTCTTGTAGAGACGGAGAAGAGAAGGTTGATAGCACACATGTTTGTAGATGTGTGGCTGGAACCAGTGAGCTTAGCTCAGTGCAAACAGGACAAACACTCGTCTTGCTTGCGTAAAAGCACCTCTAAAG
>NW_007579153.1:114492-129961 GCF_000690725.1 Stegastes partitus
GTGTGTAGATGATGAATGGATGGAAATTAGAGCGAAAGCTGTACGGTGGTTCTGATTCTGGCACATGCACTGTGTTAAGCCTCTGATGTTTTTGGACAAATATCGGTGCTGGAATGTGGAAAAATACTTTCTTAAATCACTTCACACGACAGAAGGACTGTTTGTGCACTTCATGCCTTGTTGAAAGTGATGTGGAAACGTTACTAAGTCCAACCTTGTGAGACTTTTACAGAAACGTGACGAGGATGCGCATTCAGACATGAAGCTGACATGTTCGGTTGCTGTCAGATTAAAGAAACAAGTGCATATCTGAAAGGGGCTTTAGTTGTCAGCCATCTCCCCTCCATTCACCCCTGTGCTGTGCTTGAGCATCCACATCCTGGCTGATTGGCCCACCTGTCCTTGTGACTGATTTGTGTTCTGTAGCGACTTACTGGTGTGACCCGTGGCCTTGTGCCAAGCTTTGATTTGTTTATCTGAGACACTCATTCCACTGCCTGCAAACCGGACCAGCCTGAGTTACGTTCACCTTAGACATGAGCGTGCACAGGACCCGGTGGAGTCGTGTTGGATCGGTCCACACCACTCTGTTTCCCATTCACGGAGGGCCGGGGCTGATGTTTTTCCCAAGGCACACACAGAACAGTCAGCAGACTGTGAGGAAATATTCACTGAATTTGACATAAAGCGTGTTGGATTAGACTCGCATACGCCACCTTTAACACATTTTTTTTTGTTGTTGTTCCTTTCATCTGTATGATAATTCCTCCACACCATGGAGGAGTGAGGTTGTGGCGGATTTGTTGGAAGTGACCAAACACTTCCTGGGTAGTACAGCAGATGCAATAATAACAGTAAATACATTTCAGCTTTCAGTTTGTGCAAAGCTAACCGTCCAGAGACACAAGAGATATCAATCCTTTCATCTAACGCTCAGCAAGACAGGGAATAAATCATATTTTCCAAAATGCCGAACTTTTAAGTTATTTATGAGGCAAATGTCTCAAAAATACCACTGGTTTCAGCTTGACAAATGTTGAAGACTTGATGCTTTTCTCTGTTTTCTACCACATTTAACTGAATATCTTTGGAGTTTGAACAGCTGTTTTTCCACATAAACAGTCTGAAAATATCACGCTGGGCTCGCTGTAGTTAAAATGGACATTTCATAAAGCAAATCTAGTATAACGCAAATAGTAGCTGCAGCCCTAAACAACATTTCACTAAGCAAAAAAACAAAAATATTCAAGTCCTTAGCGCTTTGCTAATACACGCTATTTGCGAACCGCCATTCGTGGATGAATGAGCATCTCTGGAGCATAAAAACACATCTTGGTCTTTGCTACAAAAACAAAGTTAGCCGCACTTCAAGCTGGGATGCAAACAGCAGCTGTTTATGATGTATGAGAAGCAATCGGGTCCTCGTCTCCACCGAGGAAGTGGGACGTGAAACATGCTTTCATGCTGCGTACGCCCTATGTGTCTGACCCGCAGCGTCTGTCCTCTCATCACTCACATTACAGAGATGAGGGCCAAGTCAATACGGATCTTCGCACCAGGATGTATCATTAAGATAACCACACGTCTCACCGCTTTCTCCTGACTGACACCTGATTCTTATTCATGGAGAAAGAGAGGAGAGGAGGGGAGTCTACATGTAGCATGTTCTCCATCAAATGAAAGAGGAGCGTGCACACGAAGCACAATCGAGAGAGCGACTGATCAAACACTTGGTTCGACAAATAAAGAAAACCTAGTATTGTCTGAATCGGTGTAATTCTCAGAGGCTCAGAGAAGCAGCAGCAGCAGCAGACAAGCGCGCCGTAGTAGGATGGATGCAGCCGCTGCATCCCGGCTCTCGATCTTAATCTCTCGCTTGTCTTGTGTGACATGGGTGCACATTTACATGGAAATCCGGCTCGTGGCTGTATAAATTGCACTATTAACTGGTAACAGGCGCCAACAAAGCCTCGTGATACAGGGCCGGAGAAGGCGGACACGCACGAGATAAAAACCTGAATCTCACGCACTTGTCATTCAGCCAGGATGTGGCGCGCTGCAAAGTTTGACTCGACCTCACAATGCACACGTCTGAAAGGCGGCGCGAATGAAAGTCAGGAAGGTGATTTATATGACTGCTTTGAAGGGGGTTTGATGGGCCTTTGTTGCGTGACACGGGGGTCTGGAGAATCTCATCCAACTTGACTTGTAGTCTTTGAAAACTGCAGATTAATATGACATCTGAGCAGTTGTAATTCACACTTTCAAAAAGCCAAATTTAACCTTGAGTTAGACAAAACTCAATGTCCTGTCACTTTGTCAAGGTTTTCCAAGAAAGCGATGGACGGTTCACCTCAGTAAACAAAACAATGTTTACATCTGGAGTTACTATATTTCCTGCCTACTTCATGTGTTATCCTTGTTTTTAAAGGGTCCAGTGCAGACGCTCCCCACGCTCAGTCCTCCTGGGATGAATCTTCCAGTCACGTCTTCTGGGGAGCCGCCGTAAACGCCCTGTCCAGCGTCCGGTTGGCCGGCAGAGGTGGCGGGCTCCAGTCCGGCTGGTAGAAGTGGATGTCAAACGTCCGTGCCCAGTTGGCGAAGACCCGTTTCTCCGTGATGAAGCGGTGGTGGCTGCCACGACGCCCACGCTCATGAGAGATGTACATGGCGCACTCGTCCGGACCTCGTGGCTCGTAGTAGTGATACGGGACGGAGTGGTGCTGAGGCTCCCTGTGGGGACGGAGACAGACGAGAGACAACTGGCATTTAAAACCACTTTAATGAGTCACTTGATTTGCATTTGACACCACAAAGTGTTTTCCATTTCAAGGTGAGAGGGAGACTAATCTGCACACATTTGTTTGTCATTCATGGGTCTAAATTTAGCTGCTTTTAATAACTTTTAAATGCCACCTACAGCCCAACACTGAATGGAAAAGCTAAATTTTTCACTCTTGAAAGTGGCAGCTCTGTTTGCGCATGAATATTAAAATCAGCATCAGTGCTTGATTTAAGTTCAAGGCGGTTTGTGTATCATAATTTCATACAAATTTAGTTCAGATTGCTTTACAGGATATTAAAGCAGTAAAATGACAAAGGAAGTATGTAGGAGTGTTCTGTACATGACTGAAAAACAACACTTCCACTTCATGCTCCCAAGTAAAACATAACAGCCTCCACTCTTCTGGTTTCAGGCTTTCAACAACACTGTGGACCCCGAATGCTCAGAGGTGTTGGATGTGTTTGAGGTCAGGGTAAGTTTCTTTCACACCAAGCTGGGAAAACATTTCTTTATGCACGGGGGGATTGTCAGCTTCAAACAGGAAACAGCAAAACAAACCGCTCCCACAAACCTGACAGCACATTGTTGTGTAAAATATCACTGTTTGCACAAACCCTGGACCACAGTCTGGTTTGTTTTTGGGACTGGAAAAGGCGACTGTCGTGATGCTAGTGATCTGTTAGCCTAATTCACTGAAGTTGTGGCTCCGCCCCTTTTCGTTTGAATTCATTTGATGGTGATTAAACTGGACTTCTTGTTCATGGATTCCAAACTGTTCAGGTCTTTCACCCTGTGAACTTCCAAACTCGCCAGCAGGTTGAAAAGGCATGTTGTCTTTATGTTTTTTTTTAAATTTATTTTTAAAAAACTTACAACATTAACAAAGCCAGAAACTAAAAACAGAGAGAACTGTCAGCTTTCTAATTGTCCTTGAACTACTCATCTGCAAAGAAATATGTTTAAAAATCGAGATATTGTATCATAATCACTTCATTCTGCATGTCTCAAACGAAATACAACTAAAAACAAACACTTACCAAATTCTGTAAAAAGCTGGCTGTAATCATGAAGCCATGACTGATTTCACTGCGACCAACAGTCACATGAACAAATCTTAACTGGGTTGAGCTGCAGGCTACACGGAGCAGACAGGAAGCAATAAACAGTAACTACGACAATAATTTACCATCTATGGCATGTGGCGTCCCCATTGTTTAGTGGAAACATCTATTGGTTTGTTGCACATTGATTTCAGGTTTTTTTTTGGTTTTGTAAAATACAAAAATGCAAAAAATTCTGCTTTTGGTTTTGTCTTTTTTTTTAAAAGCCTTATGGCAATATACAGTCGTGACTCGATAATCCGACCCTTAACAATCCAAAAACCTTGCTATCCGACAGGTTTTTAGGAAAAATGAATGGAACCCATGAAAAAAAGCCTCAACATACCGACAGCCTTGGATGCCGACTCCGACATGACATTTTATGTCACCAATCAGGATAACGGCGTATTATCTGACTTAACAATCCAACAGATTGGCTACGTTCACACTGCAGGACTTGATGCTAGATTCAGATTTTTTTGTGAAATCCGTTTTTTTTTTTTTTTGTGAGTTCGTTCACATTTACAATTAAATGCGACTTGTATATGATCTGCTGTGTGAACTTCATATGACCCAAAAGTGTCCCGCATGCACAGAAGAGGACACGACGACGTCACACGCAGCGAGCGTGCTCAGTGTTTATGGAAGTAAACATGGATGGTAACGGTGGAGCATAACTGCCCCTCAGAACAGAACTGGGACTGCTAACTAAACTGGCATCAACAGCCAAGTGCTGCCTGTGTGTTCTGGACACTTCCACCCAATCAGAGCGCTCCCCCAGGGTGGAAGTGTCCCCCAACCGCACCGAATATTCATCATTAATCCAAATATCCAGAGACCAGAAAGTGCCATTCCAGCCCTACTAGTTATTATAACAACTATGAACAATAATTAAAAGCCTTCAAGCATCAAACCCTCCTTGTATCTCGACCTCCGTCTTGACAATCCGACAGCCTTGCTATCCGACATAAAAGAAGGTTTCACATTTAGTTTCGGATTATCGAGACACGACTGTAATTCTGTTTACTGCATGCAACAGTTTTTTAATTCTCTCTACTTCTAGTCATGGTTCTGATGTTTCCATAGAGGTGCAGGGCTTTATGTTGCAGTGAAAAATGAGCCCACAGTCAGTAAAAATGTAACAGGAGGGAGGGGGACACTCAAAACCACCTAGAACCTGCTCGGGGTTCAGAGCGTTAAATTTTGCTTGATGTTAATTAAATTACTACATTTTTAAAGCACATCTTCCATAATAACTCAGCTTCCTCTGTAATATTAATGATGTATTTCATTTGCTGCACACCAGCATTTTCAGCTGCCCCACTCAGCATGTACATACAGCCACGTATTCATCTTTGTATATTCCCTATCTGTCCATGTTTCCATTCAACATGTGAGCCGACAGCCGGTTCTGGGTGTTTCGCCGGTCGACGTGCCTCGAGACTTGGCTTGTATGCATGTTGCACTCTGATACATTTTAAAAGTGAGCTTGTAAAGAGATGTCGAGAGACTGATGCTGAATGTTTGCATCTCAAAATGCTTCAGTGAATAGAAGGCTTGGGAAGCCCAGCAAAGGGAGACACATTTGGTCTCCCGTTCAGGGTTTCTTCTTTCAAATACTGAAGCTTGCTTTGTTTCGTTCTATTCAGGATGTAGATTTCTTTGACATGTGCACAACTCCAGAGATTTCAAATCACATATTCTTTAAGATTTTGGAAACCATTTGTCTGCAGCTCGTTCTTCACTTGTTGAAGTGACTGGTCTGAACAACAGGACTGGTTTTGTAGAAACTTTTGGTGAAAGTTTCTGTTGTCAGAACTGTAAAGTTTCAGTGACGCACAGTCTATACCGAGCAACACAATGTCATGAAACCTTGACAGGGACTGTTTCATGTTTCATGTCATTCCACAGCCTCTCTGGCAGTGAATGACAACTAAAATGCCTGAAAAGATAACCTTAAACCGGAGGAAAATGCACCTCAGCACGATGTTCCAGCACTTTCAAAACTGCAGTAATTCAACTTTGAGAATTCTGCTGAAAGTTACAGGTTCAAAAAGTGACCTCGAAGTGTGTTAATGGTGCGAGTGCATGTGTTTGTTACATCCTTTAAACAGCAGCAGTTTAACAACAACTCCTCTGCATTTTAGGACAGAAAAGAAAAGGTTCTACAATAGATGCAGAATTTTTAAACAACAGCTTCATGTCAATAAAGTATATCTTACATGACGTTTGACAAAGACGCTTTTTAAAATTCTCCAGACTTCCGTCATCATGAGAAAACTATCGGCTTGAGCCCACGATTGCTCAAATAAACGAACCAGCGTTCCCTGTTCATTATCGTATCGACTGAATTTGTGCTGAAACACAAAACAAAAAAAATAATTCTTTAATCAATGGGAGCCAGGAACAAAGATATAGTGAACATTTTACAGTTTCTTTATTGCAGATATCTAATAAGATTTGTTCCTTGTTCAATAAAATCCTCCAATTAAAGTGCTGGCTGAGATGGATGAGACGTGAGATGTAATTCAAACCATTAAACTCTCGCTAACGAGCCTGGATGAGTTGCCAGAAGCAAGACGGAGTCACAAACCGTTACATATCTCACAGTGCTGTCTGCTACATGGCAATGGCATCGTTGTCGTGGCATTTCTCTGCTTTATTCAGTGTGTTTTTCATCACCGGTTTAAGTCTCGGTGCTGCTGCAGCGCTGCCTGGAACACAGAGAATAAACCTCTGGATGATGCCGGTGTTGTTGTGGTTAGATTTAGCACCAGAGCTGCTTCCTTCTGTGTTTATCAGTGCAGTTGGAAAGCGTTTATTGAATTCATTTGCAACTGAATTGATAATTATTTAAAACATTTAAATGTCACCCACAAAAGACTGCCTAATAGTGTGGACGTGCAGAGAATCTTAAAACCGTGCATCCTAAAAAATTGATGTTCAGCTTTCAGATAAACAACTGAAGTCTCTTTTTCTAGTCGGTGGAGTGGGATGCAGAAGGGAGGATGTTTTAAACATGTCGAGAACAGGTCGTTTTTTTTAACCCACATAATGATATTTTGACCAAAGCGCGATATTATCCTAAACCTAACAGGATGTTGTGTGGAAATCAAAGGTCAAGAACAACAGAAACTTAAGACTGATGGTCTCTCATCCGTCACAGATGAAGGTTGTCTCGCTGGGTTCAGTCTCCATCCTCTACTCCTGAATCATAATTCGGACTTTGTTGCTCCTTCAAACTCTTTCCCACCACGTCACAGCTCAAAAATGACAACATTTCAAAATAAAATTACCTTCCCTACAAATCCTACTGAAGCCTGCAGTTTACTTGTACAGGACCGTCCTTTTGTAGAGACAAGGTTGAGAACGGACAGCGAGCAGACCAGATACTCACAATTAGTTTTGGATTAGAATTGCTGACTGTACCTTTATTATTCACTCAAAATGCATTTCCACAAAGTTTAATTTTCCTCATTTCATCTTATAAATATTGAATCCAAGTCAACATGTTTATCCCAGGACAGTGTGGTAGTATTCCTAACTGTAAAGCAAGAACTAGCAGTTAAATAAACCAGAATAAAAAAGCTGTTAAGAGCAAATGAAAGCCAGAAATGTTTCCTGTTAAAACCTAATACTTCATTTTTAGCTACAGCATTGAAACCCAGACTGCTGTTGTTGCCTGAAAACAGAAACAGAAACAGGTGCATAGACCAGTGGTTCTCAAACTGGGGGTCGGGACCCCCATGGGGGTCCCAAGATAATTTCAGGGGGTCACCACATCATTGTAAAAAAAAAACATAATAATAACAATAATAAAGCCTACATTTATCAAATAAATGTGAAGTAGGGCTGTCAAAATTGAAAGTGTACACTTCTTCCCACTCCTTTTTCAAACTTGTTAATATTATGATTTGATTATGTGATATTATTATTGTTCTTTTTAAAATTATTTTCTTTTGTTTTTATATATTTTTTTCCCTTTCATGTGTTCGAAATAAATTCAATTCATTCATTCATTCAAAAGACAATTAACGTGTTGATGTAAAGAGATTAATCTGTGGAATTAACACATTAATTTTTATGCATTAATGCACAAACAACAAAGTTATTACTCATGACATATTAGAAATTCAAATTGGGGGTCACGAACACAAACTTCTGTTGTCTCGGGGGTCGTGGCTCAAAAAGTTTGAGAACCGCTGGCATAGACAATAGAATATATGGACAAACCCTGTAGGTCTGAAAATGTTTTTAAAAAATGGTGAATTGACTTAAACCAGCATTCTTTCCAACAGCCAGCAGGGGGCGACTCCTTTGTATTCAGAATGTAAAGAAATCTATGAGAGAATTACCAAACTTCTCATTTGATTACCTTAAACGCTTCTGGCCTCCATCAGTAATCTAAAGTCTCATTCAATACATCATGATGGGCACTTTTTAATATATGGTCCTGGGCGGAGGGGGCTATCTTGTGATTGACGAGTTGCTACCATCTGGCCCTTTATGCTTAGATTTCCAGTCCGATCCAGTCATCACACCTCTTCATCTGAAAACCAAGGTGTTGACATCCAAGCTACCAACCCTGAGGCTTAACAACAGCGTCCACAAACCGGTGTCCACTTGCTTTATACAGTCTGTGGTGGTTAGCTGAAGTTTTACTGAGAGGATGCAGCTCTGACAGGACGAATAGAGATGTCGAGTGTGAGATAAAGCCGGCCTCATCTAATCAGTATCTGAGTGCATCTGTTAACCTGACCAAAACATTTTTGAAAAACCGCTTTCAAAGAGGAAATCACTCCAGTGAAATACGGCGGCCTGCCTTTGGGCTACACATGTGGCTTTATCCCTCATGTAAGCTTGTTCCACTTCATGGCTGGAGGCTCTCATGTCTGCTTCTCCAAACTGAATAATCCAGAATATAAAACAGAACAAAAGGAACTGTCTCATTGTAAATGCAACAGAAAAAAAATAATAAAAACGTGGCTTTCTTTTGCCTGATTTCGAAGCGCACAACCGGCGTGCCCTTTGCCGCCCTCGGTAGCTGGTAATCTATTGTGTGTTGGTCAATTGTTGGATATTTTTATTGACGCCACGCTGCAGCGAATAAAAAATTGAAAAGAGTGATTGTGGGGAATATTGAGCGATGCAGAAAGCAAAAACCAAATGTACCCACACAAAAGAGGTGAACAAAGCCGGAGGAAACAAAGGGCTGACTGTGGCTTAAGTAGCAGGAAATTAGAGCAGGTGAGCTCAGTGTGGCTGATGACTCCACCCCGACGGAGGAAACCACTCGTGTGTGTTGTCTTCATGCAAAAATCATCGTGTATGTGGAGCACGATCCGTATGAATCTTATATATTTGTCAGCAGAGTCAGAGTCGGCCTCAAAATGCAGAATACTCGCCTGTTTACTGAATTATTTTTTATTAACACACACACACAGGCAATTTAAGTATTCCACAAACATCTGCAGCCACACTGAGATTTTATTATCAGCCGCCTGAATATATTTACAGTTTTAATCTTTCTTATCAGGTGGCTGCTGTGAATTTATATACACTGGAAGCTCTGCTTTGAAAACTCTCAGCGAAGGCGGATCGAGCAGGTGATGATCTTTTTTTGCTTTTAAGCTCCACTGTCTCACCTGCAGAAGTCAGGGGCCACCATGCCGTAGACGTTGATCCTATCGCACAGCTCCAGGGCGATGGTCATAGTGAACCAGCCGGTGCTCAGCCAGGAGTTTGATATCCTCCTGCAGAAGGGAAGAAGGGAGGGTTTGAGAAGACAGATTTCATGCACGGCAGACCACGAGGATGAAAACTGCACCTTATTTGATTTTTTTTTTTTTTCTCTCCCCCCCGATCGTGATTAACGGAGATAGATAATCAGAAAAATCTCACGTCGGTGTATTACGGCGGAATAACGATTTATCTTAAATCCAGAGGTCGATTTCTCCTGACTGCAAGATCATTCAAGTTCCCTCACAGCTTCATTAAAATCCACATCCATCCTGCATATCGACTGATACAAATGAACCCTGTCAAATAATCAAACCCTTAATCAGAAAGTAGCCTCGGCCTGCATGTAGTCGAGATGGCATCGCTTCGGCTGCCCGGCTGCTTTCAGGCTGCAGAGAAATGAGCACTAATCACGGTTTTCTGAGCTCGGCTCCCATGAAAGATATATGAAATGATATTTACTCTGCATTTGAAGAATCTCTCTAAATCTAAATGTCCATCAGAGCGGGTTTTCTCACAGGATTGCTGTCAGATGAAAAAAAAACAAAAAAAAAACATTGCAGCCTGTCTAGCGAGCATTTCTGAAGAATTCCTGGTTGGTTCGGAGCAGATTTAATGGGAGTCTGGAAACTCGCACCACTTCTGAAGGGTCATGAAACTCTTTGAGGTGAAATGAAAATAAAACAAAATGAAAATAACGAAAAGTTTGGCTTTAGGATTTTTGACAGCAGTAAATGAAGTGTGCAGCGTACTGAAATATTTATAAGAAGAACTTCTTTCATTCAGATTGTAGCGTAAAAAAAACACATCATATCTTTTAAAGCAACCTTTGGGGGATTTTTTTAAATTAACTGCCAAACAAAAACACCCAGACTGAGGTTAATATGTGTTTTTAGCCCAGGAGTGATGCGGTTGATTCGCCAGTTAATCCACTGCTGGAATGTCTCAACAACTGCTGGATGAAATATGACATTTATTAATAAATGTTCATGGTCCCCAGAGGATGAGTAATGACTCTAGTGATGACTGACTTTTCCCAAAGCACCACCGTGACATACCTGCTAGAGGGAAGCTATTGATGAGGACAAAGTTTGATCATTCGTGGCTCATTCGGTCTGTAATCGTTCCATTGTTAGAACACTTTCTGCTCAACCATTGCCGACGTATTTAACACCTGAAAATATGGATATTTATTAAGATATTTGTGAAATTTTCGCTTGATTTACCAAAAACCTTCTGAGAGTTTTGTTGAACTTTCATAACTGATCGAGTCAAGCTGTCCCACAAAAAAACTAAATATTGCTTGATAACCCTAATCTGCGTAGAACAGGGATTAATTTTTTCAAATTAAAACGTATTCTGTATGTTTTGTTTTGTATTACTGGGACATGCAGCTGCATAAGTTCAGAAAGTTCATTCCTGCATTATCATTTACTGTTTTTGTTATTGCGAGCTCAAAAATGGCACTTTTTTATGACAACTTCTATTATTTTAGTCACAGTTTATCTCACCCACAATCAGAGAATATTTGATCCAATTGTCCAATATTGAAAATTCTGAAGCAACAACATGACGAGAAACAACAATGAAAATGTCACACTTTTATCATTAATTGTTCCTGAGATGTTGTCA
The DNA here is from genome assembly GCF_000690725.1 of Stegastes partitus. Lineage (NCBI taxonomy): Eukaryota > Metazoa > Chordata > Actinopteri > Pomacentridae > Stegastes > Stegastes partitus. The sequence continues at coordinate 125,749 of NW_007579153.1, forward strand.
CTCAAACATAACTCACATTTATCTCTGAAAGCACTTGATGTATCAATCTAAAACATCCCCATTACTATTTTAAATATACATAGCTAACAATAAAAAAGCTTGAAGCAATCAGAGTGAAAGGCCACCGATGACTTGCAATGGAACAACCCTTATGTAGGGAAAATAAACACACAGGCATTTGTTTGCTATAAAATTCTCCTTGGCTTCTTTAATAAGTTGCTTCCTGAGTATTGCTGAAGATTTGTAAAAAAATTAAATCATTTACTTTGTGGAGGTGAGGGGTGGGGAGAACTTTCTGTGTTTCTGAAAGAGGATTTGGGCTGCAAGGTGGCGCAGTTGGTAGCACTGTTGCCTCGCAGCAAGAAGGTTGCCGGTTCGGGCACCAGAATCTTTCTGCGTGGAGTTTGCATGTTCTCCCCGTGCAGCGTGGGTTCTCTCCGGGTTCTCCGGCTTCCTCCCACACAGTCCAAAAACATGTTGAGGTTAACTGATGATTCTAAATTGTCTGTAGGTGTGAATGTGAGTGTGCTTGGTTGTCTCAGCTGGGATAGACTCCAGCCCCCCATGACCCTAGTGAGGATTAAGAGGTGTATAGATGATGGATGGATGGATGATTGTGGCTAAAGATTTGATAGAAATAGTTAGAAAACTACTAAACTAAATAACATTAACCTGCTTTGTTGTTGGTGTGTTAGTGTTTAGCTCAATCCATCCCAGCAGCACTGAAGTGCTCTAAACTCTCACAGAACTGCCAGCATGGCCGACTCTTGTCAGTCTCGTCTTGTCTTCACGCTGCAGGAGCGACAGAAACCTTCAAGACGTTGACGTGAGGCTCACTGGCCTGTAGCCACGGCTCTAATCCCTGCCAGGCACAGCCATGCAGATGAGTTCAGCTGCTGTTGTCTAAAACACGTCTGGAACAATAAATATTCATCAAATCAGCTTCTGTACAAAACTGCATCACAACTGTTCCTTCACACACAGTGAGAAGATATTCAGATATGGGCCGACGTAGCAGGTTTACAAAGCAGAATTGTAGAATTCAGCAGAGATGAATCTGCATCGGACTCAGCCGCACAGCTCGTCATGCTGCTGCTGCTGCAGACCAGCGGATGCGTTAATGCATCAATATCTGATCGGATTTTAGACTGGATTTGGTAACTTTAAATTAAATGCATGACTATTAAAACAAAACCCTAAAATGTTTTGTTTGAGTCGTTTTCTGGGCGTGATTCACCAACATCCATAAACATCATCCAAAGAATTTTATGACAAACAATAAAGAGAACACAAAGAGGGAGGAAAATGAAATGAATTCTACTTAATCCACAGAAATGACATTAAATGAATTTCCTCACTCAGTAATTAAAGATGCAGTCGCGCTGCCTGTAGCTGTTTACTGTCAAGAATATTTTATTTATATAAATAATGAAAATCAGCAAATCCAAAATGCTTTAAAAAAGAACAGGCATATGGCATAGAAATGAATTTAATAATCAACTAAATTAAATACTGGTCTGAGATTCCCAGGCAGGTGGCTCATTGTCACATTCATTTTGATAGATTAATGTGACAATAAGCCACAAAACTTTCTTTCATTTTGAGTAAAGACCACTCACATTTTGGGGAAACTGAATGGACGTATAGGACACAAGGGGCAAAAAGCTAAACGGCAAAATACCTTAGAAAGAGGGAAGCAACCATAGAGAGACACAAAATGGCCATAAAAAGTCAGAAAACTACAAAGACATACAAAATGACCCACAAACAACACAAAATGACAACAAAGAAACTCCCAACTACTGCAAATAGACACAAAATGACCACAACAACACACATAGTGATTACAGATAGACACAAAATGATGACAAAGAGACTTAGAAGGACCACAAGTAGACACAAAATGATCACAAAGAAACTCACAACTACCCCAAACAGACACAAAACGACCACAAAGAGACACATAGTGATTACAGATAGACACAAAATGACCACAAAGATACTTAGAAGGACCACAAATAGACACAAAATGATCGCAAAGAAACTCGAAACTAACGCAAATAGACACAAAACGACCACAAAGAGGTACATAGTGATTACCGGAAGACACAAAATGACCACAAAAAAACTCACAACTACCGCTAATAGAGACAAAATTACCACAAAGAGACACATGGTGATTACAGACAGACACAAAATGACGACAAAGAAACTCACAACTACCGCAAATAGACATAAGATGACCACAAAGAGACTTAGAAGGACCACAAGGAGACACAAAATGACCACAAAGAAACTCACAACTACCGCTAATAGACATAAAATGACCACAACAAGACACATAGTGATTACAGATAGACACACAATGACGACAAAGAGACTTAAAAGCACCACAAATAGATAGATAACAACCACAAAGAAACATGAAACTACCACAAGTGGACACAAAATGACCACAAAGAGATGAAAAGCATCTACAGAGACACATTAAACAGTCACAAAAAGACATAAACCACCACAACCACTGTGAGACACAATGACCACAGAAACACGTTAAACAATTAAGAAACACAAAATGACAAAAAAACAAACATAATTGACACAAAAGGGATGGGAAATTACCACAAGTACAACAGCTACAGAAAGATGTAAAACAACCACAAATAGACAGAAAATTACCTCAAACTGTGAAACATTCAGAACTTCAGCGTTTATTTGGCATCACTTTGCCATGACGAGAAGAAAACAGACAAAACCAACCAGCCAGAGTCCTAAAACAACTCAGTAAACATGATGCAAAACATCTGCAAGATATAAAGTGATGAATGCAAACGCACCGAGACACAGAACAGCGACTCATCACAGGTCAGAGTGGGTTTGTGGTGCTTTTGTGTCTCTTTCGGTTTGGCTGTTTTGTTCCTGGAGGAGCGTTGAGGGTCCATTTCCATGTCTGAGCCCAGGAGGCCTGTTGTTTCATCACCCATCCACGATGATTCGCTCTGGACTCATTTGAATATTGTCCTCGCCATGACTCCGACGTGGGGACGCGAAGGCCGGCGCCAAAAATTTCCCGACAATCCCACAGCTGTCGAGACGTTTCACTCAACAGAGCAAAATGCCAACCTCAGAGGATCATCAAAGGGATGCATCATCTGGGAAACACGAACGCCGACCCCCCCGACACCAAAAACACTTTAAGCGTGTCAAAAATTAGTTGCACCTTTGGTTCTTTTCCCGGGATAAGTCATCGTATCTTTTAACACGGCGTGACTGAGGAAGAGTGAGGAGGCAGAGGTTCAAACTGCTGCTTAAGAGCAGTTTGACAGGATGCGCTGCTTATCTGGCGGCCGGCCTCATCATCCTGCCGCCGTTCAAAGCTTGTTACTGCTTCTCGTCTGTTCCCACACCGGCATCCGCAGCAGCCCGGGCTTTAACTCAGCAAGACAGAGAAACAAAGGCTGGGGCCCTGATAAGAAAAGACTTGACAAGAACAACCGGGCAGGCATCTCGACACTGTGCTGTTGATGAGGGTGACACATTTGGAGTGGAGGGTTTACCTGAGCTGTTTGAGAGCTGTTCAGACGCTTTTTCTCTCGTTTTCTCTCAGAGGGAGCGGCGTAGGGGGGCGAAAAAATCCTCGAGTTAAAAAAAAAAGGTCAGTTTAGCTCTTTCACTTTGAACGTTTCTCCATCTAGAGGAGGGTAGAACAAAAACACATCTTCCCCAGGAAGCCGCGAGAGAGCCAGGAAACGTTTCCCGGGTGTTGACAGGCGTCGAGGAGGCGTCGACAGACAGAAGCATCCAGCGTGACTCAGACGATAAACGTTGCTGTCTTTAGATGGCGAAGCTTCGTCTCCACACCTTCTTAGAGATGCTAATACTGAGGCACAAAGTTGATCAGTGTTCGGTGCAGAAGGAAATGTCTCGGAAAGAAACGACTGCTGTGAAATGTCTTCATGGTCAACACTGGGGATATATCGGCGACCACATCGGTATCGGCCGATGTTTGTGTTTTTTCCCCCTCATATATCGGTATCGGTCCGATGAACAAATTTAGCCGATGATTGTCTAACATTAGCGCCTTCGTCTCTACATCTGATGTTGCTGCTATTTCACACATGTTTTTACTTAAATGGTCCTGGATCCATCCATCCATCATCTATACACCGCTTAATCCTCACTAGGGTCATGGGGGGCTGGAGTCTATCCCAGC
>NW_007579153.1:130946-161045 GCF_000690725.1 Stegastes partitus
AGTGTAAACATGCACTACAACTACGGTAAATAGTGATTTAAGACCCAGCCTTAGTTTTCTTCTCCTTCTGCAGATCAAGCAAACAACAACCTCCCTCCTCTATTTCCACCCGATCCAATACAGCCTCGTGTTTGTGCAGAAATGCGCCTACAAATGATCAGCTCCTGTTGTTTTACTGTGTCGCCAAACAAGGCAAACCTCCTGAATCAATCAGTCTGCACCGGCTGAGTGACACTATGATGAATTGTGACACTGCACTTTTGTCCGACTCCCTCCCCTCCTTTTTTTTTTTTTTTTATTAGACTGTGTCCGCGCGGCAAACAACATCGTCGACCCAAAGTGATGCTATCGCAGCCGAAGCACAGACTTCTCATTTTCATTTAATTAAGACAGGACCCAGGTTGTCTGGAACATGTTGATTTGTTGTGATATGCAAACACGGCCACCAGGCTTTAATATAACAGCAGCCCCGTTCCCTCAGACGCCGTCTTCCTTTTTGCATATTAGAAAACTTTCAGAGTTCAAAGCACAGCATTTTGTCATCAAGCAATCTGTGGCGGATGCATGCAGGTCTTAGTCAGGAGGCATGCAGCTAATCTCACTTAAGAAGTCTTCCTCATTTCCTTGTTTATGAACATGCTGATGAATAATGTGGTGTGAAATGTCAAGCTCTTGGTTTCAATGGCTTGTCTTTTACAAAAAAAAAAAAAAAGGACTGGAGGCAAGCTGCGAGCGGGATGACGGATTTATCTCTGTGAAGGAGGGCGATGCTGCTTGTCGTGTTTACACAGTTTGGTATTGTAAAGCTCGCAAAAGTATTCATTTAATGGGGAGCTGAATTGTGTGTTGATCCCTGAGTTGTAAAACCTTATTCTATTAGAATATGTTAAAAAAAAACAGGAGATTATTTACGAAAAAATGTCATTAAATAAGGGATTAGAGTAATTAAACGAGGAGCTGATCGGAGACATGTTCTGCTCTTTGGGCTTTAGCTGTTGCATCTCGTCTCTGAAGGTCACATGAAGGTGAAATCAATTGTAATTAGTTCAAGTTAAAACACTTTCGTTATCTTAGGGTGCATTTGTGAGGACGAGGCTGACACACGAGTGTAAAAATATTTGAGCTTTTTTTTCTGCTTTTAGTTTTAACCAGCAGACATGAAGGTTTATATCCTCTGACCTGAGTAACCGCAGTGATTGCAGGTCGTCGGGGTTGATTACTAATTTAAGCTCCTATTCCAGTCCCATCTGTATCTACTTGACTTCCACGGCACTTCTGTCTGATCACAGTTTCTTTTGCATCGCCTTTTTTTTTTTGCATTCCTCTGGGGTGAAATAGCAGGAATAATAAAGGCAGCGTTTCTATTGTTGGCGACCTCTTTCCATGAATATTTTTCCTGCTAGTTTCGCCTCATTACGTCTTTTCTCATGTTCCTTCTCTTCAAGAAGCAAACTTTACTTACTGCCTCCATTTTTTTTTTACATTTTTGTCCTTAAGATGCCTGCAGGCAACTTGCTGTTCATTTCATCCCGTTAATTGCTACTTGGATTAATCTTCAGGAAAAAAATTAGAACATGTAAGTCTTCGCTTTTGCACTTTATCATTAAAAAAAAAAAAAAAGGCGAGGAGACGGAGCTGAGCACGGGCAGGTTAAATCCTCGTGCCTGCTTTGCCCTTCACACCTCTGGTCCACCTACACAGGTGACTGCACTCATATTATCTGATCGGACGCCTTTTCAAGGCTGTGTGGGCTTCGGCAGACCGTAGTAACAATTTCCATCCGAATGTAAATGTGCACATTAGAACGGAAATTCAAGAATATCAGCAAAACTGAGCGTGTTTCCTTCCACTGCTGTCATGTGTGAATCCAGGTGCACAATATGTAGCTTCAGCATCAACACCGACGTGTGCACGAAGCGCAGGCACACTGCAGGAAATGCAATGTGAAGGAAGGCAAATTAAGTCGAACATATCAGGCTGTTGCTTCTTTGTTACCGAATGCACAAAGAAAACTTAGAGAGTTTTCATTTTTCATGCCTAATCTCCAAGAGAACTGATAGAACATCGTGTTCTCCAATTTAAGCGTTCTTGGATATACTGAGTTTTTTTCTTAACTTCATTTACAAAGCTCAGCGTTTGTTGACATGCAGCCTCCACATGTGCACAGCAAAAAAAAAAATGTCAGTGGTGGGGCTGCACCATTATGAGATTATTATTCACAATCATAATATCGTTTTTTCATAATTAAATGAACGTGCTTGACTGTGATGTTGAGGCTTAAAATGCTCCACTGATAGAAAACAACTCATGTAGATTACATAATTTTGTTCCAGCTTGGGTAAATCTGACATTAGAACACCTTTTTTCAATCATTTCAAAGTCATTTAAGTCACATTTTGGTCTGCAGTAACTGAGTGGAGACCATAGACTGTATAAAAGATGGACGTAGCAACCGGCCCTGAAAAATGAAGCCAACCCGGAAGTGTCAAAAACCTGCAATATCACTAATTCCACAAGCTGCTGGCTCCACAAAGTCCTGGCTCCCGTAGAAATGAATTGGAAAAGAAGTGATCACAGATCATGAAATACCGCATTCCTCCAGCTCAGGATTTTTTTCTTATTAGTTTTCATGGTCAAGTCCAGAGATCAGGTGGCCAATCTGAAAATAAATCAATACTGAATTTTTTGTAAATCGTCAAAATTTTGCGGGGCAAGGGGCGTGGCTGGCTTGATTGACAGTCGGCAGCGACCATACAGACGAACCGAGCAGAAGGCGGTAAATGTGGGCGGGCAGAGAGGGCCCGCCTCTCAATCCGTCTGACCAATCACTGCTCCTATGGCTCCGCCCCCCTCCCACGATTTTTGCGTCACTGGCTCCAAAAATCCAAGACGTCAACCAGGAAGTAGCAAAACCCTGGCTTCATTTTCTCAGTGCAGAAACCAACGGGTGACGTCACGGTAGCTACGTCCATCTTTTATACAGTCTATGGTGGAGACTAGAGGCTTCTCTGTGCACAGCAGCCGAGCTAACACCTACTGTAACCTGCATATGAGGCGTTTAGGGAACATTGGTAAATTGTTGTTTCCGTTGATAAACAGATATTTAGTAAGTGAGGGAATGTAGATACAATTCTTTTTATATTTTTCCTGTGTGAGATGCACTAAAAGCTCAGGTGAAGAAGAAGAACCTTCTTTTAGGTCATGTTTTGATGTCAAGATTTGGACATTAGAGGAAAGTAGCAACGTAGCGAATGAATAATTGTGATAAACAGGCTGATTGTGATCCTAATATTAGTTGAAACAATAATAATTAGCTTTTTTTTTTAACATAATTATGCATCCATAGAAATATTTTGGCTATAGAAAGGATGATGTCAACTACTTAGTCAGCTATGTTACGCAATTTTTGCCAGTACATGAGGCAACACAACTCATTTGTCTGATCGGTTAAAACAAGCACCACAAAAGTTTGTATGATGAATGTAAACAGCAACTCATCTGCATCTGAATGTCATCCAAAGTAAAAGCTAATGTGTTTCACCACATAAGAAAGGTTCCAAACTTAAAAAAGTCTTTACAGTCAAAGGTTTTTACCCACAAAATCTCATTCCAGAATGATTCATTTTTCCAAACAGAGTTATTTCAGTAATTTGGTGAAAATCCTGTCTTTAATTAATATTGAGGAAGCAAACACAATGTCAAACCTGAAATGAAAACCTAAAGTTTGTTTGATTACTCTGAGGAACATCAGAGTCTCCTCATCAGGCCACACGGATGTGATTCATTTGTCCATTTTTCCATTTGTTCTGTTGCCATTGCTGCATTTTTCTTTTTACTGCAAATTGAAAATGTGCACATGAATGGAAAGACACTCTGTGTTTGTGTGACAAATTACACCTTTGTCATTTTTATTATTATACTTTAAGGAGTCCGGTGACATTTCGTATGTCCCGGCTCAGGTTTGCCCACGTTCGACCCGAACAAAAGTCATAGCAGCCAAACTAAGTGAAAGCATGTGGGCGTGCGCATGGCCTTTAAAGGTTAGTTTTGCAATCTGTTGTAAGTAGGAGGGGGTTTCTCACTAAATGTGTCCTATTCTTCTCATTTAGCAGGGAGATTTTTTACTGTTAAGCCTTTGAGGTTTAAATCTAGCAAAGTACTGGCTCTGATTTGGAGACATGCGTTTCTAATCGTCAACGAGGAGGTCCGGTTCCGGTCTGGATCCATTTCAACCTGTTGTGAATCCACTTGTGCAGCTGTTGCATTGCTCTCTGCTGCACATCTGGCCAGCTGTGGTTCTTCCCTTTTCCTCTTTGTGACATTTTCTCACCGTAGCATTTTTTTTTTTTAAGGGCTGCCAAGGCTTTAGTTGGCCTGGTGTTTGTGTCAACATTTGGTGGATTTTTAAATGACAAAGTTGTTCAAAGGATCAAATCTGTGATATTTTTTTGATAACTGAATGATCTCAAACCACCAAACGTTTCTTTCTGACAAACTGCACCACAACTCGTCCCAAAATGTGACCAACAGAAACCACAGTGGAGCCGTCAGCGATTATGATCGAGCATCAGACGAACATAAAACACCGGAGAGGGGGGGAGAAAAATGATTATTTCAAAAGCTAATTTGCCTTTAATCACCAGTTGAGGCTCACTCTAGCTTGGCAATTTAACACAAAGGATGCAGAGGGACACCTGTTTTTCACCGCTCCTCTGCCGGTGTTATTAAAATGGGCGGATGTGGCATCATCCCACACCATCTTAATTACCTTTACTAAAATGGCATAACCCATAATTACAATTACAAGCTTGCAGTGTTGCCGATTGCACAGTCGACTACCCAAAAATCCTGCCATTAATTCCACTTTCACAGGCTCCGAGTTCCTACAAAAACAACCGGCTTCGTTTTCTAAATTTGTTAAAACATTGTTGTTTCATAAACGTGCAGCACGTCAGTCGCTTCCTTCAAGCTTATCTCAAGCATTAGGAAGATATAACACACACTTTAAGGGCTGTATCTCTTTCTGCTTTCACACTTCGCACAGCAGAAATGACCTCAAATAAGCCTCACAGATGTTAATGCCTGATGCTACAAAGGACGAGAAACAGTAAATAGGAACAGCAACAGAAGCCGCTCGCTCCCTGTAAACATTTTCTGAGGCGCAGATTCTGAAGGATGGATGTCTGAGCCTAAATCCTCTACTCGGTAATTCCACCACCCTCCTTCCCCCCCAGCATCTATCTTAAGCTGAAGTCCGATTCCATCTCCAGTGACACCGCAGACAAAGACGCAGACAGAGAGAGCGAGACACAAACAGACTCTGTGTTTGTGTGTGGTCGGCTTTCCATTAAATATTAATGGCCACAGGACAGAGAGCTCAGCTTGGACTCATTAAAACCGAGTCTTTTAACGCCGTTCAGCTTCAAACAAAGTCTTGCAGAAGCTGAAACTCAGAGTCTACTGAGCCATTTGGACACGACAAACAGAGGTTGGTTTTTTTTCCTGTCACTTGCATCAGTTTTTCAACACTTTCAAATAGTTTCCTCTGTGATGCATTCAACTAGTTGCAGAAAAAACCCGACATCTGAGGCTGGAGACACCTTCATGTGTTTATGACACTGTTAACTTTTAAACAACTCTACATTCCAACTCTTGTATCTTTAATTTTGGGACTTCCTGCAACTGTTAAGTGTTAACCTGTGCTCAACACACTGGCTTATCTACCTGGTTTAATGTCTCAGCCTGATGATTTTCATGAGGTATATGAATAAACAAAAACATCTGGAAAACAGTAAAAAAATATATATATATAGTTACTGTATAATATCATTCCTAAGGTGGCTGAAGAAGGGTGAGAGAACAGAAGTTGAACAGAGCGCATCAGCCACAACATTAAAACCTGTTGGGGGCATTTTACACCTGAGTTCTAACCTTGAATAAAACAACAAACAAACTGCTGGCTTGTCCGCATATTTAATATTGTTTACAGTGTAGAGAATGGAAATGCATCATTACAGCCTCACTCCTCTCTCCCCCAAAGAGGAAGTACAAATGCAACAGCATTTAAACTCTTTTCCTAGTGGCTCGTTCTAAATAGGCTCTAAGTTTAGACCTTATGGTACCATGTTTGAGTCCATCTTTCCTAAATCAAAAACCATTCAGGGGCGTAAACATATCTTCTCTGGTTGGTCTCAGACTTTAATCTTTTTTTACCCCTGAGGTAACTCTTCCATAACTAAGTATATAAATAATAGTTCCCCAACAACGAAGATACATGCACATAAAAACTAGACAATAAATGAGAAACCTAAGAGCTCCTGGTTGAATTTGTTTTCACAGAAACACTCACAGGTGGAGAAAATAATGTGAATTATCTCATTACAATGCAATGTTCTGCTGGGCCATCATGTGGATGTTACTTTAACACGTACCGCCCACCTGAACATTGTTCTAGACCGAGCACACCTGCCCACATGGCAACAGCGCTTCCAGATGGCAGCAACCCTCCCTCAGCGATCACAACACACAAAAACCGCTCAGGAGCAGCAAGAGGAACACAACAAAGATCCTGAGGTGTCCATCCAACTCCAGAACGAGCCCAATCCACAAGGCACCCAGCAGGAACAAACAATCCACTGCCAACGTCCTGATGCCAGACAACACAGGACACCCACTACAAGAAGGAGCTACACCAGGGATCTCCAACTCCGGTCCTCGTGAGCTCCTGTCCTGCAGGATTTAGATGTTATTGCAACACACCTGACTCACATTAATGGATCTCCAGCAGCTTGTTGTCAAGTTCTACACAAGTCTGTTCATGTGAGTCAGGTGTGTTGCAGTAACGTCTAAAACCTGCAGGACAGTAGCTCACGAGGACCAGAGTTGGAGATCCCTGAGCTACACAATATTAGGGTGGTTTTAATGTTGTGGCTGATGTGTGTGTCGCAAAGCATGTAGGTAGTGTAATTATTAATATGCATTCAAATTGTGGTCAGATCTCCTAAATTTTAGCTAAAACATTACTGATTTTTCTGTAGATGTACAATCATAAGAAGCTATGAACCTTTTACTTTGGTAAAATAAAAAGACTGCGCTACCCTTCACACGGGGAGGGAATCCCTGTTATTTAAGAAAACTCGACCCACAGTGCTTCCCCACAGATCACTTTCTCCCCTGAGCGTTCTCCTCTAGCAGGTCGGGTCAAAAATACCATTTAACATCTCTGAATAGCATCAGCTCTTCACCTCCAATGATCACATTTAAATGTTGCCGCAACCTGAGAGAAATGTGGTTCATTCTCGCACCGGAAAAACCACCAAACACTGTCTCCAAGTGGACATACAGGTTTTTCAGACGTCTTTACGCATCCACATACAGGCAAAAATTAACTCCGTCATCAACTGCAGTAGCACACATGTTGTGTACATGCTGAAATGTCCCTGTGGTCTGGTGTATGAGAGCTTTAAAGATTTACATATTCAAACACGGGACTGCAACATGTACACAAAACACGGGTTATGTTATTGCCCAACATTATTTGGAGGCTAAACACGGCTCTGCAGCATCATCGACGTTGTGGGATGTAGAAAAAGTCAACAACTCCGCAGAAAGGCTTTTTGGATCCATACTTCAAACGCAGTGAAGCTCTTTGGCATTAATGTAAAATGCCAAAATGCCAAAACTGAATTTGTCATGTTTCCTCTGAGTTGTCACACTTGACAGATGTTTAAAGCTCTACTTCTGCACCTTTATCCTTGTAACTTTGAGAGAAGTTTGTTTTGTCGCTGACACGACGAATTCCTTGATTTGTCGTGTTTCCTCTGGTTTGTCACCTTTGACAGAAGTATGTTCTCATAGTTTTTTTTTTATTGTTTTATACCTCTATCTCAGTAGCTTTAATAGAGGCCTGTGTTGTTGTGTTTCTGACAAAGGCTGGATTCTTTGTTTCTGTCATTTTTCTTTTTGGTTTAAAGACGAACTGCAGTTGCCCTCATGACGTACATTCTGTTTCATGCAGCACACATACAACTGGCACAGAATATTTCTTCACAATAATGAACTTTGACCGACGTAATCTGTAAAGCAAAATAGGCTCCAACTTGTTTTTTTACTCAAGTACGACACGGCAACATCTGTGATGTAACTGTGCAGAGGATTGCGTGTCAGAATGGCCAGAAAGCATGTAGTCTTGCATACATCAAAATCAGGCCAGATGTTGTAAAACGTCTGGACATTCTTGTTGAAATACCAGGTATCTTCTCCTAGCATATTATACAGTATGTTAGTATGGATACAACCACAGTGTGTGGGCTGGCTGACTATATGGCAACTCCCAACCGTGGATTCATCATCCAATAGATCTGAAACTTGATTCAACCAATAATGCCAAATGTGGTTTTGGTGAAATATACCTGCTAGCCCCTCATCTCTTGTACCATCTTGTACCAACTCCTCTAATCGTATCTTAATTCCTCCCCCCAAAGGTCAGAGCAGAGGAGGCGAGGAAGAGACATAAGGAGAGTCGGGGCAAACAGGTATTTAAAATAAATCCTCACCTCTGAGCTGTTGTTTCAAAGCAGCATCATTTAACTGTGACGTGTGACACAGCTGGAACATCTGTACATTGTCTTGTTATAACCTAACAGTGTATTTTATGATTAGATGAGCAGAACAGTGCTGGTGATAATTTACAGGATATATTTACTTACAATTCAATCACAACGTGGAAGATTGAATGTGATGATGTCGTACATTTTTAGTATAAAAGAGTCTTATGACGTACATTATTATACGTGATACATATTATAGACACACATTCGTCAGTCTTGCTCCAGACATAGTTTGTATATTTCAGCTGTGTGTCGTGAATCTTTTATGTCACAAGTGCAGAATTAAACCAAAGGAAACTTTGCGGATCTATTTTATGAGGCAGGTGTGTAAGAGAAGGACGAGTTTTATTCAAAAGTTCCAATCAGACTCCTGCACACTGTCTAACTTGCAAGGATGAAGTTATTAGTGCGACGTTTCAATGCTAGATCTGACACAGGCACAAAAAAAAGAAGACTTCACCGAGGGCACACTGATGCTACACCTGTGCATCCTCGCTTCTATCTCCTCTAATAAACCTTCTTCTCTCTTCGAGGTGCATTTTAGGAATCGAGGCGTCCTTTGTGGCGCCACACAAAGATTGATTTCTGGGTGACAGGCAGGAGGACGGAGGAGACAAGGAGGCTAAAATTAGTGAAATGAGATGAACCTTCTGGCTCTGACGGAGACACAGTAGCATTGAAATGTTTGCACAGTAAAAGGCTATGAAGTAAGCTGCAGCCCCCGTTTTGTTCTCAGCGTCGCCCCGAAGGTCAGACGAAGGTGTATTATTGCATGCAGCATTAATAGAAGTGATCGAAGCTGGAAATATTTCTTTGTTTCCCTTCGGTATGACTGCAGACTATTGTTTCGTGTTTGAAAAAAAAAAAACCCTCACATGTTGTGTGTTAGTTCTCTGTGAGAAGAAAGACCAAGAAGTCATTCATTTGCAGCAGTTATTAAATGCTGCTCTGTTATGACCACTTAAAAACATGGAACCAGATTTTACTTCACTAGTTTTCTAATTCCAAATATTGTATCTCCTTCACTTGCAGCTGTTTGAAAGGGGACATTTTCATCTAATCCTCAACCACAAATACCAAAAACCAGAAGAATGTAATGGTGCTGAACAGGAAGTGTTTCTCACTTGGACATAAATCTTACAGAATGAGGAGGTGCATCGCTGCATTATAATGTCAATTTGAGACTCTCAGTAAACATTATTTTCTTTATTGACTTCTATGTCCCACTTAATTAATTGTTCAGTCAATAAAAATGTAAGAAAATTGTGAAAATTGTCCATCGCAATTTCCCAGAACCTCAGGGGATGTTGTCAAATTGCAAATTTGTCACATGAACCATGCAAAACCTAAAGATCCTCAATTTGCAAAGCAGCAAATCATCACATTTAAATTAATAAATACTTGGAGTAGTTGCTTCATAAAACTAAAACTTGATAAAACAACAATAAATCTTCTATTGATTGACTATTACAATTATTAGTAATTATTCTGGCTACATGGCTCATAGTCGAAAACAGAGTAGTGGCGTCCTCACCTGTCCTTGCCCGTCTCCTTCTTGAAGAGCTCATCAAACTGCAGCATTTTCTGCCAGGAGATGATGTAGACTTTGAGTTTGGGCAGCACCTGGTTCATCAGACGCAGGTTGTTGTACACCAGGCCCTTCCCATCGCGCCTCATGTAGTTGCTGGGTCCCCAGAAGATGAACACCGTGTCCTGGCTGGCGTTGAGCAGCTCGTGGCGACTCCTCAGGACTCGCTGCATGCTGGAGTGAGCGATGACTCTCAGGGAGGTGCGGCGGCCGACGTCGCGGGCGTAACCCCTGGCGGTGGGGGCATCGTTCATCCGGATGACGCACTCGGCCCGGTCGATCTCTTCGCCTCGGCCGCCTCCGATGAGGTGACCGGAGCTGGTGACCAGGGCGCAGGTGTGGCAGTGCATCTTGAGAGGCTGATTGGTAGAAACAAGAGAAACAGGAATGAAGTAAACAGAGAAAGGAATAAACTTTCTCTTATAAATACCTGCTGTGCATCAAAATATTTGGTGTGCTCATCTCCCTGTGGATGCACTCGCAGCACAGCAGCAGAATTTTTCTGTTAGTTTTGCACCGTATTTGTTTGACGGTCTACAAAACCTTTTTTTTTTTTTTTTTTTTTTCCATAAGTCAAAAATGCTCTGAAGTTCTGTTTAGCCGTGGTTTATACAGAAATATGCAAAGCGTACAGAAATGCACACCTAGGGGAACTTTGGTAAAAAGCTTCACTGTGTGTTTGAGGCAGAAAATGCTTTGTTGACAAATGGGTAGCAACAGAGCCTCCTGGGTATATGTAGCTTGTCATATTGCTTTGAGATTGCTAGAAACCCCGGGGTCTTACAAAGGATTCACCTTAAATCTTTCTCTCACTCGCACACAGCAGTGGAATGTGTGTTTACCTCCAAAAACCGCCACTCTGATGCATAAAATTCATGCGGAATGCTTATTGAATATGAACCTCTTCGGTATTTAGCACAAAATATATTTGACACAGGAAACTCTTGAAACTTACTGACAATACAATCCAGTGCACTTGACAAACATTTGGATTAACAGCATGCACTCCCACAAAACGCTGATGGTTGCTGACAAATCATCAGGAGGAAACAGAGCAGAGATTGTTCCCACCTGAACAGGGACGCGTCATGGACAGTTGTAAACAAAAGTTTACTTGTCAGGACCATGTGTGTTATGACTCCCAGGCTCTGAATTTTCAATGATGGAGTCATTGAAACACATGCATCTGAAAAAAACTGTTGTGCATTTTGGTTCTTTCATAGATTTATTATAGGTGTTTTGGAAATACGACAAAATCTCCTGGGTCCAAAATATACATGCAGCAACGCTAATATTTGGTTAAGTGTCTCCTTGCTTTTGGTAGCTGTCCACAAGCTTCTGGTGTTTTTAAATGCAGTTTAACTAAATTTGTTTTCTTTCTCACACAGACTTGTTTCTTCATCACAGTCCATAGTTCTTAATGGGGTTTAAGTCCAGATTCTGGGGAGACCAGTCCAAACCTTTAATTCTAGCCTAATTTTTATTTATTTTTTTGGCCTTTTCATTAGATAGGATAGTCAAAGGAGAGACAGGAAAGTGGGGGAAGGGTTGCAGCAAAGGGCCATGAGCGGGATTGGAGCCCATGGCCGCTGCATCGGGGACTACAGCCCCTATACATGGGTCACCAGCTCAACCAGGTGAGCTATAGCGGCGGCCCGATTCTAGCCTGATTTAACCATTTCTTTACTGCTTTTGATGTGTGTTTGAGGTCATTATCTTGTTGAAACACCCAACTGTGTTCAAGATCCAACCTTCTGGCTGCTGATTTTAGGTTTTCCTGAACAATGTGGAGGTAATCCTCCATCTTCATTATTCCATTTCCACTATTTCTGTAAAGCACCAGTTCCGCTGGCAGCAGAACAGCCCCACAGCATAATACTGCCACCACCATGCTTGTTGTTGTTGGGGTTAAAGATCTCACCTTCTCTCCTCCAAACATATTTCTGGTGATTGTGGCCAAAAAGTTAAGTTCTTGTTTTATCTGACCACAGAAGACATTTTCTGGGTGGAGCTTCCTTCTCAGCTCATGGCGATGTAAAACGTACTCGAATGTGGACACTGACTTCCTTCCAGCATCTTCGAATTCATTGCAAACCTGTTTTTTTGGTGATTAATTGTGGCTACACAACTGTACCATATACTTTACATTTACAAACAATTGATGCACAGTGGATTTGGGATCTGTAGCTGCTCTGAAATAGCTCAGAATGGCTTTCCTGACCTTTTCAAGTCAATGATTTGCTTTTTCAGGCCTTTGCTGAGCTTCTCAGACTTTACCACCACAGTGTTTGTGGCCGAGTCTGATGAATGTGAATCAAATGGGCCCTATTTGAATCAGCACAGAGACGTCTGCAGCTGTAGTCAATGTTCTCACAAGATGTTAAGAGGCCATGCCAAGAAGATAATTTGATTAACACGACTGATTAACTTGCAATTCAAGTTGCTGTTTGTATACTTTTGGCCCAGAAGATTTTGTCACATTTCCAGAATATTTATAATAAATTCACAGATGATTGTTTCAGTGATTTCACCATAGAAAATTATAGTTATGGGAGTCATTGAAAATTCAAGACCGCCATGATGTACATGGTCTTTACAAGCGTATCTAAGCTTTTGTTCATAATTGTTTGTAGCGTAATGCATGCAGCATGTGGGCACATGGGTATAGTACTAACATACTTGCTTCTTTTCATTACTAGAGGTTTTTTTTTTACGTTTTGTTTTGCTTATCTTGAAATGTTAATTCACTGTGGCCTCCAGTTTTTTGTTTGAGCTGTCACATCTCTCTCTCTCTCTCTCTCTCTCCCTTTTTAACATCATTGTTAAAAAAAATAAAGTTAAAAACTGAGGATGAAACAAACACTGCTGCACACACAAAATGAATAAATAAAAAAATCTGAGCTGAGCTGAAAAAACTGGTTGAGAAAATTATGACTTGAAATTAATTTTGATATTCAGTGAACCAATTATGTCTCATTTTGAAGCAAATGTTATTTCAAAAGATGGCTCCAGATTTTAATTTTATTTTTTTAATTTGCGTGTCTTCTAAAGGCTTCAACATGATAATAAATTGAATATCTTGTCTACTTGGACTATTTGGCTATTTTACAAGCCAACATGATTAAGCAAGAAGATAAACATCAGATTAACTAAATTAACTGATAAAAATAATCATTAGTTGCAGCGGCGCAGCCAGATTTAATAATAACTCAAAGTCCTTGTCGTGCACCACCGAATGCAACATGCTAATTTGTTGTTTCTAAGCTACATTTACGACCATAATTACAAACATAATGTGACGTCTGAAACCACATCCAGTCTCGGTTTGAGACGACGCCGGCTCTCGCATTAGTACTTGTAATGTTCATAAAGCGTGCGGCCTGTTTTTCTGCACAGCATGCACATAAATCATTAACACAGACCTACTTATGTATGATAAGCTGTTCTACATGTTGTTGGTGGGCGTGTGCGACGCTGCTGCACATGTACTTTGCATGTGTGAATGGGGGGGGTGTGTCCTGGACTTTCCACACGGACCCCGCAATGAAAATCAATGATATGCAAACCAGACCCTGCAGAGGCATGTAATGTGGCCTGAAAAATCACTCTGGCAGAAATGTGGCAGTTATTTACATTCTTAAAGCCATAACAAATTTGCATTATCTCGGCATTAATAAGAACAAATGTTTGGAGCTTGGTGTTCGTAGGCTGTGGAGTTACATCCGTCTTTATCGTGGTCTATCGGCTGACTTTGACTTAGCGGCAGATTAGCAGCAGAACAGGCTCATCTGGTTAATGAGACCTTAAGGTGCAGGAAGAGGAGATGGAAAAAAAGGTGGGAAATAAAAGGAGACTACAGAAGGACATGATAACGGAAAGGATGGCGAAAGAGAAGGAGACACATGGAGGCAGTGAGAGCCACCCTGGTGTCACAGCGTTTGACGAAATGTTGAGCTAATGAGGTCCTGGTGGTCTACATCCTCACCAGCAGCAGCAGCAGCAGCAGCAGCAGCATCCATCCATTCCTCCCATCTCCCCCTGCCCTTCCCTCTCCCACCTGGCAGCGCCTTGACAGCCAATCTGGCTGTAGAGCTGCAACACCAGTGGAGCAGGTCAGAAATCCCATTTTTACTCAGGGGCTTTTAAGTGGCTTCACAGACCTTATTCTCTCTTCCTCTGTCTCGCGGAGAATTTAAGTGGGCCTTGCTGGCTAGAATTGGCCCCTTCAGGGAGCTTGGTCAGGCTATTACCGAGAAATAGGCTGGATGGTCTGGACAAGGCTCTCCATTTCAGCCGGAATTATGTGACCTGTCCAATGTGGTGGTTTGGGTTGAGGCGATAGAGTCAACGTAAACTGTGCTTTACCTCAAGATGCGGACGCGAGCGGCGGCGGCTGACTCCAAGTTTCATTCGAATTGAATTTTTCCTCGAAAAAACCCCCACTGAATGTTGTGCTGTGATTCGTAATTTATGCAATAAATGGTTTATAATCCAAGACACATTTATCATTTATGTATTTCAAACTGCATGCTTTGTTCTTCATTAGTGAGCAAAATACCTTTCATCATAATTAAAAGATTTTCTACATTTAATCTAAAAAAGAAAATAAAAAAAAAATGTGTGTTTCATCAATGTCTGCTGCAGCAACCTGATCAAAGCTGTGATCAATAATGCAACTCCAGTGAATATCCAGAATAAATAATGGATTCCTATTACTCTTGGGCGCTTTTGTCTTACTGGAAAGTAAAAAAATAGAAGAGATTCAGGAAACGTTTTCTCTGCTGTGCTATAAAAAGCAGTTGAACTCCTCCAAAAGTGCTTCTGAATTTTCCAAGAAGCCATTTTTCTTATTTGAGAAAATTCAAGGGAAGACTAAACAATTCCAGGAGGTAAATTCTCAGTCAAGCCATCTCACTCCACTGTTCTTCCTAAAGTGAGTCATCTCCAGTTAGAAATGGATTTGGGAGTTGGGAGGAGTGGCTCCACCGACACTTACTGTGTGAGTCTTTAGGGTGCAGTGGAAAGTCGTTTAATCCAACAGATGCTTGCTATTAAGAGCAATTTATATGCTTTCTTTTATTTGACTTCACTGCATTTATCCACCCTCTACACATACTGGTTGGATTAATATTTAACATCAAAAGTGTAATGTTGTAAAATGCATAGACCATAGACTGTATAAAAGATGGACGTAGCTTCCGTGACGTCACCCGTTGGTTTCTGCACTGAGAAAATGAAGCCAGGGTTTTGCTACTTCCTGGTTGACATCTTGGATGTTTGGAGCCAGTGACGCAAAAATCGTGGGAGGGGGGCGGAGCCATAGGAGCAGCGATTGGTCAGACGGATTGAGAGGCGGGCCCTCTCTGCCCGCCCACATTTACCACCTTCTGCTCACTTCATCTGTATGGTCGCTGCCGACTGTCAATCAAGCCAGCCACGCCCCTTGCCCCGCAAAATGTTGACGATTTTTTAAAAATTCAGTATTGAGTTATTTTTTTAGATTGGCCACCTGATCTCTGGACTTGACCATGAAAACTAGTAAGAAAAACATCCTGAGCTGTAGGAATGCGGTAGATCTGTAATCATTCTTTTCCAATTCCAGTCTATGGGAGCCAGGGCTTTCTGGAGCCAGCAGCTAGTGGACGTAGTGATATTGCAGGTTTTTGACACTTCCGGGTTGGCTTCATTTTTCAGGGCCGGTTGCTACGTCCATCTTTTATACAGTCTGTGTCAAAGACTGACCCCAAACATTTTCCCTAAAAGCGGTGGAGCTGCCCCTTGTCATGCTTTAGACATAAATTAGCTGTTTACAGTTTACCTCTAAACGTCTGAGATGATTTCATTGAAAGAGAACCCATAATGCTCATTTCCAGCTATATATTTTGATTTTGGGACTTAGCAACAATAGCTTTGCTGTAGAGTTACTGTGGTTCACAGTTCAATAAAGCTCTCAGTTCATGCTCTGAAACAAGTTGTTTTCGCTCTTTAAGGCCCTCCCAAAGCCCACTTTACTCTCATTGGTCGACTTCTGGGAAGCCTGCAGCACAGTCTACACGTGAGCAGCGTGTACACTTCTTACCAATATAGAAGTTCCAACAGCAGCCTATAAATCCACTTAGTAACATGCATTCTATTTACTGATTGGAAATTGCAGCTTCTTACGTATATTGTACACGTCAAGCACTAATCCAATCTGGAATCTGAGCGTGGACGGCATGAACATCCACAGCTACAAAGAACACAGCAGGATGTCTCTGTTCAGTTCACATTATGCCCATTACCCGGTTATTGTGTGACATGATGGTGGATTTACTTGTTCAATCAGAAGCTGTATAGAACATATTTTCTCTCTATGCGTCTGGTATGGTATAGACTGTATAGCATCCCCACACCATTGATCATCTGTATGCTGGAGTACATTAAATGTCTTCAACACTGCTCAAGTAGACTTTTCAAATTAACCAAGAAGTATTAATTTGGCTTCATGCGCTGGATGAGATATGACGAAATCTGTGACAAGAGAACGTCTGCTCGGGACGAAGGAACAATAATCTTTTTAAAAACATCTTTTCAAAGCAGTTTTTCTCACAGGGATTATTTTAGCATTGGTTTATCTCATTATTTAAATTGCACGTGAACAAAACAAATATCCAACATTGTAATGTCATGTATACATTTGTCAAAAAAAAAGCAGAATAGATCTCCTTTAAATAAAAAATGTAGTGGTGAAGAAGTAAAATGATACAACATAGAAGATTAGAGAACACACATTAGTACACATTTGTGTGGCTAGACTTACATACTTCTTTTATCTTTCCTCTCCCATTAATCATCTCACAACCCCTGAAATTTATCTGCTGACCCTTTGGAGCTAAACTACTAAACTGTAAGAAGTAGTTAAAACTTGTTCCACACTGATGCATCTGTGTAATCAAATCATGTCATATCATAATAAATAAGCCTTAAATAAGTGTTTTTTCCCCTTTTTTTTTGGTAACAAGAACTCTTACTTTTATCCATTTTGCTGAAAATAGTTTTGTACTTTAACTTAACAAAGAATACAGCAAACATTCCCATTTTAAACTTTGTGTCTCGACAACCTCTGCAGATTTTAATCACTCACTGATTTTATATGTTACAGTTACAGAGTATTGTGCCCTATTTTTTATAACTAATTGGCACACAATGATTCAAAATCATATTTGATTAATCGTCAAATTCAAATTGAGCTCATAGCAAAACTCAAAAAAATCATCATATTTGGGTCCAGATAATTTTACTTAAATGGACTAAAATGAGGATTAATTTCCTGTCAGTCATTAAACAGATTAATTTACTCCAGATAGTTGTTGGTTCAAGCTGTTTACATACACCATAGAGACAATGCTGTATCTATGTTGTGGATATTATTCCATTTAAAATGACCTCAGAGGATAACGAATTAGCTCTTCATTGTATGGCGGGTTTTCAGCCTTACAGGGATGACATTAACCTTGTCCCACTTGTGGCCCTCACCAGGAGGCTGCCCTGGTTTCACTGAGCCCATCCATCGTTTTTTGCAGTGGCCTAGTAAAGGTATGAAAACAACAACACGCAGAGAGACAACAGCCAGTCACATCTCAGCGACGGCCCAGACAGCTCGGGCCGACCCTCCTTCTGCTTCCTCATTCCGTCGGCATCTCAGCCCTCGTCTGCATCCGCCCAGACTGTCCTTCACGGGGCTGCAGGAGCCGTCACTGCCTGGCCGCCGCTCACCCCTGCCTGACTTCCTGACCCGGAGAAAACATGGCTGTCAGAGCTGGGCGGATTAACCTTGAGAGACGGCGGAGGGGCAAGAAGGAAAGAGGCGGCTCGGTGTCAGACCACCTGGAGAGGCGGCATCCTTGAAGGCAGAGGGAGATTAGATGGGTGGGCGTTCGGGGAAACTGAGGCAGCGTTCGACCGTCGATTCAAAAACAGAACAAACGTGACGCTCGCCGTTGAAAATGTGTTCACAGTGATATTAGGGCTGTTTGGGACGTCATGTGTGAGTCAGGCGGATGGTATTATTGAGTGGCATTTGGAAGCTGTGTACAAGAGCGCTTAATTAAACAACAGGGAAGGATAAAAGCCATAAAGGACTCATATAATCACGCAGGCCTATTGTTAGTGTGTGATTGTAGCTGAAAAAGCCTGTGCAGCCCTGATTGGCTTCGTGGTCAGCGCTCACAGCCCTTCACTGCCCATGGGTAACACAGGCAATAATTGGTGGTTAAAACTCACATGGTTCTTAAGGGGGCATGAAATCAGCTTTAATTCCTCCCCCTCCTCCTTCCCCAACTCAGCTTGTTCCCCCGAGGAAAAGACATACTTACACTGCAGTGAACCATTACGCCTGACGTATGCCAAACCCCCTACGAGCGGAGAAATAGCATTCGAGTGTTATTGATTTTATGTGGGTGAATATGGTGGGAAGGGGGGATCGAGCGAGGGCTTAGCGAGGATGTCGGGTCTTCAAGGATGCGAAATGGAGGATATGGCCGGTAAATGTGAGCATTGAGAGGCGGCAATCATCCAACGCAGCGGGATGCTGTCTGGCTGTCTGCTATCGCACCCGAGATGCCACAACAACAGAGCGGAGCGTTCTGAGCCTCCTCTGGGCTGACCTTTAGGCTCATCAAAGATGCCTTTGTTTTCTATAGGCTCCTCAGAGGGAGGGCTTCAGCCACACTCACACATTAATGGTAGCTGGAGGCGAAAATGCTCTTGAAAGTTTCTCAAAAAAAGAAAAGAGAAGAGATTCTGACCTCAGCATACATATAATTACATTACATGTAGGGTAGCTGAAGGCAGCTTTTATCTTCTGTGGCTCATTAATAAAACAGCCTACAGCGGTTCAAAATTTTTAAAATAAGACCTTAAAGATGCTGAGGAACACATTATAGAGGCAGCAAATGCCAAACCAATCTGAGGTTGTCATTTTTCACTGCCTCCACCAGAACTTGCACCTTAAAAGAGTAATCAAGGGACCTGTTCCCACCACTTCTTTAAACGCATGGTTACAAGATATTAAAAAAAACAACTAAATGTATTTAAAGTCTAAACATTATTTTGATGAGTTGATCTAATAATGTCAGTAGTTGCATTAACTTAATATTGTGTGTAATTTAAACTCAAATGTGTTGTTTGCAAGATTTAAATATCAGGTAATGAATTAATTCTTTTCAAAAAAAATGTGAAAAAGCTAAAAACTGCAGAAGAAAATTTAATTGGAGCAGCTTCATTTTTTAAATGTTTTTCAACTTAATTACCTGTCTTCAGTGCAGAACACTTGCAGATTTTTCTGTTAAGTTTTCAACCTTTAAACTTGTGTTTATGCTGCCGGTCATTAAATAGTTAAAAATACCTTTGATTGTGGAGGAAAAGCTTAATTCTACCAATTCAATGTAGTTTGTTGGTTGAACATAATTTTATTAGAAGTTGTCGTAACTCAAAAATACTGATGCAAACTGTTGCATTGACTGTTTTTGTTGAGCCAAAGCATGATTTCTGTTTGTAAGATTTTAATTAATCAGCTCATTTTACCCAAAAATCCAAAACTACTTTGTCTGCAATGACTAATTTATGCACAACTAACAACTACATTTAAATAAGCTCGGCCACTTTACAGTTGTTCCTTTTTTTCCATATGTGCAACAAATTAGGAAGTGCAATGCTGTTTATCTTGTCTTTAATTTAAACACTTCCTTAAAGAGATGCCCAATGCCTCATTTGCACATTTTAAATCGTATCTCTGCCGCCCACTGGCCACCTGCCATCACGTTTTGTCATGTAGGATTCGTGTGTCCTTGTATTTGGTGTACAAACATGCATTGTGTTTCCTTACATTTGTATATTTTTTGTGTTGCGTACATGCGTAGATTTTACCTCATATTCATTACTGACTGCATTCACATTCTTTCATGTACTTTGCTGCAGGAGCAACAGTGGAAAATTCTGTTTTATTACTGAATACTGCATGTGGCTGGTGTTTTGTGTGGTTCTTTGTGTGGGTTTGCAGTAAAGATTGTTTTGCTAGATGTGCATTATTTAAGACAAAAAGCATAACCGAGGCTTTTTAAAAACTTCCCTTGATGCCGAAGCATACATAAAGCATACATAAGCAGAATATACGCTACACGAGTAAAAGCACCAATACCACAATCTTAAAATACTTCAGCACCTCCTGCATTTAAATTCGACTAATTCGTTATAAGTAGAGCTGTATTGTCAATTAAACTGACTTAAAAAGTTAAGGTTCTCGTTTTGCAGTAAATCAGCCCCTGTGACTTTTTCTGACTTATTCTGATGGATTACATTATTGATTCTGTTGCATCAGTGTGTGAGCAGCATTTTACCGACGTCGCTGCTCGAGCTGGAGCTACTTTCAACTGCTTTATGTGCAGGTAGATATTTTGATTCAGTGATTATAGACACAGGGGTCGCACACCTCCCAAAGCTCATCGTAATCTGAGGCATTATGAGATGATTAATAAGAGAGAAGAAAAAACACCAACATTTGAATGAGTTGGTCAGATTCTCCTTAAACGTTGCCTTCATTTGTGAAATACAGGAGAGTTTTACTTCTCTGGTGATCCAAAGATGTTGAGAAGGGAAATATGTCTTTTAGGTAGAACTCAGACACAACAAGGAGACACAATTAGACAATGCTGTTTCTACTGGGATCACAAACTCTATAGCAATGTGTTGTATTTTATAAGCTCTTTATATGCAAAACGCTAACCAAAAATTAGCCTGTGCTGGAATATGTGCGTTTACTGGACAACGTAGTAGACGTGATGTCCAGCCTCGCTCACAAAAGCCGGACGGAGGGTTCACGAGGAGTGCCCTGGAGCTGGTTGTCATGACGGAAATGAAACGCCTCACACCTTTTCCCCTTTTGCTTCATGCTACAGCGCCTGGATGCAACGCTCAGGCAGATTCTTAATGCAACTGACGCGGGCCTGAATTTTCAGCCGAGACTCTCCTGAATGCATGACATGACGTATAGAATCGATCTGTGTGCTTGTGTATTTGCATAGAGCATGATCTGCACCTGAGAGTAGAGTTCAAGGCCTTGTGTTGCTTCTATTTGATATAACGTGCACACAACGGCAATGCAAACATGCTGGTGGTCTGTAAGTGTAATGTTTAAAGTCCCTCTGCAGTCACTGATTTAACTCATCTCTGTGTATTAAAGATGCATATTTAGAAGGTTTTTTTTCCCATGACAATAACTATTTCCTGCCTTAAATTGGCTTTGATATAACTCTACACTGTTGATTCCTCTATGTGACGATCTATGAAGGCCCCGCCTCTGCAGCTCAAGCACACCAGCACACTGTAAAACTATTCTACACATGTTGTAATATTGGAGTAATTCAACCACACATGTTCGAAATGGACACCGATTTTGAAAAAAAAATATACAGAAGCTCCACCCTGCAAGTTTACAGGATTTGTTTGTTACATATGAAACCCTGGGAGTCTGAATCTGTGTTTCTGAGACTATCATCAGTACACTGCAGTTTTAAGGTGGAAATACTCCTGCCTGGTTGTTTCTCTCAGGATTTGTTTTCCAATAATAAAAAAAAAAAACACCATATGGACATGTTAACAACTAGACCGACCAGTTCTAACATTGGCACTGGCATAGTTTTAGTGGATTTGTGTTAATTAGCAATAAACCAAAGTACCGTTGGGGCTGACGGAAATACTTAATGAGACATTTGGTCATAAACCAAATATATGACAAACTGCAATCATTTTTTTTTTTTTTTATCAAAGCTGCTACAGGAAAAAGATCACTAAAGTTGTGAGAATTTTTCCGGAGGGGAACATGAAAAAGTAGCTGCTGAAACATTTCCCTAAATAACTTTCAGACGAAAACACCAACCGACAAAATGATTCTGCCATCCCTGGAGCTGTTCCACGAGCAAGGCTAAGAAATGCTAAACAGCAAGCACGGCTGCAGAAACAACTTTAAAAAAAAAAAAAGAAAAAAAAGAAAATCTCCCCAAACAAAATAAGCGACACACAGTCATGTGAGGGCAAAAAAAAAAAAGAAAATCTCCCCAAACAAAATAAGCGACACACAGTCATGTGAGGGCAGCAGTTTGAGGATAAAGTTAAAAGGAATCTCACTTGGATTGCTCGAATGTGAATCTTCAATGCTACTGTATTATTTCAGTAAAATAGGCGGCGCGAAAAAGCCATTCGAAAACCTCTAAAATCTGATAATGGGCAACAAAACCGCACTTAAAATGAGCTAATTTCAAAGACGGTTCCTGCTGCGGGAGCCAAAATGTGCAATTTATGATATGAGATGATTAAAAGGAGACGTTGAGGAGGGCAGACATGGAAGGAGAAAGGATGTAATTTTACACGGATAGCGACGGCGAAAGAGTGAATGAACGGAGCATCAGCGAACAGAGGAAACAAAACACCAATTAGAGTCAGTAGCGGCGAAGGAGGAGCGGACGTGAGGGGAGGCGCGACTGCAGTTACCAATTAGAGTAAAAGCTCAACAGCTGCGGGCGACGGCAGAAAAGGAAAACAGCAAATTCAGTTATGGCGGTAAAAAGGCGTTCAGAGGAAAAAAAAGCAAACCTGCTTCTATTGTGCTGATGAGCGCCCAAAACAGAGACCGGGGCAGTTTGAGCGCTGCGGGGCAGAGTCGATGGAGGAGGGCTTGTTTAGAGCTATTTCTCTGGCATGCACGTTTGACCAGTCATTAGGGAGAGCCGAAGTAGGATGTAAGCTGGGAACTAATGAAGACGAGGAGAAGAGGAGGAGAGACTGGATATCGAAACCGGGGCAATTAGGGAATCCAGCGGTCAGCAGTCATACTCCAGGTTGACAGCTCCTGCTGCTCCGACGCTCTGGTCTTAATTAGGGCAGAGTTTTCTGTGAGGATCTTAAAAGAAGACGTCTTTGATGGAGGGCAATTATCTACTTCAGGAAAAAAAAAAACAACTTCTGACCTAAAAAGGCACTGATGAAAATTCACTGATGGAAGCTGAGAGTGTTTTTTTTTTTTTGGATAAGTGACATGGCTGATGATCTTGTTAGGAGGGCACCGGTTGGTATAAAAGCTGATTTGATCCGAGGCGTTTGAAGATGAGGAGACATTGGCAGTGGACTCTGATCTTCAAAGCGTGCGGTTGTGTAAAGAGAGACCTTTAGTGTGTGTGTGTGTGTGTGTGTGTGTGTGTGTGTGTGTGTGTGTGTGGTGGACAAAGAGAGAGGAATTCAACACAACCAGTGCTACAGGGTGGAGATTAAATGTGCACCTGTGTTTGCGATCAAAGTGAAAATGTTCGACCGCCGGAGAGCTGTGCAACAGTTTAGAGGACATCAAACTGATTCACACGCGCACCAACAGCAGTAAAATACATCTGGAGCACTTTTTGAACAAATCAAATTCACGACCAAAACAATTTGGACCCACAAATCCAAGCGGCAGCTCAGCAGCCTGACGAGCGTAAACCAAAAACCTCCTACTGCTTTTGGTAATTTGTAAAAAGGCAGGTGATGGAGCCTGGATGGGAGACGAAACACTGATTAGGACGAAGCGATGGAAAGATACGACACAGCTATCGGTCGTAGCTCATATAAACATGATAGACAAATTAATAGCTACCGGATGTGGCCCAATAGGCTGTATTTTAGACATCTCTAACTTGTCAGCCGTCCACAGAGACGCATTGATGTCAAATCTTGGGGAAGCAACAAAGTGTTTTAAATTTCATCCTGAGAAAATAATGACTCGAAATTGCCTTTTAATGAAGTGTCCTTCCTCTGAGTGGACAAACGTTGACACTTTCGGGTGACTCAATCACACCAAGATTAAATATCACGTTGGTTTACAGCTTTCTTAAGAAAGGAAACATGATTTGTAGTTTTCCTGTTTTTCTACATGTGCTGTATGAACCACAGACGCTGATAGAAGACGTCAGCTCAGGCTCACAGACTGTTGGAGTGAAGAGCAGTAGGATTGTGCTAACTGCCATTAAAAGGTACGCAAATGTTAAACAATTTTCTTAGCCTATAGTGGACAGCAACATTAATTAATAATGGATTAATCGTTAACAAAAATAACGTGCAGTGGACATTATTCAGTAAGTTGACAGCGGTGCTTTTACCTATGAACACATCGCATTCATCACTATAATGGTCATGAGACACGATCTTATTGAGTCCAGGAACAACTTTAGCTAATTTTAACACTGGAGCTCTGGCCATGAACCCAGAAGTCTTTGTCATGACGTCTGTTCCAGCTAAATCCCCTCAACGCTCTTTGTTGGACAATACAGACCCAACCAGGCTCTCCAGCTAATCCTCACATTTCACATTTTCATCTTCTGTTCAGTAGCACTGTTGCCTCGCAGCCAGAAGGTTGCCGGTTTGCGTCCCGGTGAGAACACCGGAATCTTTCTGCGTGGAGTCTCCACGTTCTCCCCGTGCAGAGTGGGTTCTCTCCGGGTTCTCCGGCTTCCTCCCACACAGTCCAAAAACATGTTGAGGTTAATTGGTGATTCTAAATTGTCTGTAGGTGTGAATGTGAGTGTGCTTGGTTGTCTGTCTCTAAGTGTAGCCCTGTGATAGACTGGTTACCTGTCCAGGTGAACCTGCCTTCACCCTAAGTCAGCTGGGATAGACTCCAGCCCCCCATGACCCTAGTGAGGATTAAGCGGTGTATAGATGATGGATGGATCTTCTGCCTTGTCGCTTAATATATTTTTACTCAGTCAAATTATTAACCAGAATTATTTGAGTAACGAGTAATCATCAGCATCATCATTAATCATAACTACAACCTTTTTTTAAAAAACTATTTAACATGGCTTGTATTTAAAATTTTCTGACATTTAATTGTCAAGTGACTTTAACGCAAATTTTTGAAATGTGACAAAAAAAAAAAAGAGAAAAAGAAAATGCAAATTTTGGCTTGTTCTGACGAACTGCTTTGGTGTAAATAAACTTGACTGTATTGTGTCAAAAAGATATGGCTCGAAAAGAGAGTAGAAGAATCTGGAATCAACACTAGGGCTGCGGTCCATATCACATACTTTTTACTTTAAGTACTTCTGCAGCTGTCCTCACAAAGTTCATAGTGTTTAGTTCACTAGATGCTACCTCATTATAATATTATTAACTTTGACCCTTGCAGTCTGTAGTGTAGGTTGTCTGTAGGGCTAACTGCTCCAGATATTTGGTTAAAAATTGAAGAAAAAAAACAAACTTTGTTAATCTACAAGAGAAAAATGTCGGCAGTTCTTCAGAAAATGTTATCAGTTAGGAAATCTGTAATTATTCTTTTATGTCAGCAATTAGGTAGCTCTAAATATACATTAAAATACATGATGGAAACACGACTAATGGCCTCTTTCAGTCACGTAACACGACTATACTCAGGAGAAAACAGCAGCGCTGGTTGTTTGTTCAGACGCCATCGTCTCACCGCTGACAGAGCACTTTTTCATACTTAACATGTCAAGGCTGTCCAGTCCGTTAGGCTGCAATATTTATGTTTCATGTAAAGCAGCAAAGCCTTAATGCTGCTCCGCTGCAAAAAAAGATGTTCAGTCAGTGCATTAACAAAATGCACACTAGCGGGGGCGTGTTGTTTCCTGCTCTGGTGAGACAATGAAATACGATTGAGGCAGAGAAATATATTTGAGAAACAGATCCATTAGTCTGAAGGATTATCAGATGCCAGAACACTACAAAGTGGTTTATGATAGCCTGAGTGCAGATTCTTCATCTGTGCGAAGTTAACTTTTCCTCCGACTCGATGATCACAAGCGGCAAAGTTGAATGAACCTGTTTGTGTTGCAGAGGAATCCAACAGGAATGTGTGTTTGCAGACAGGTTAAACATTTCTGTTGAGTAACCCTGTGAATTTTTGCCAGAGACTTTGAGAACCGAGTGTTAGTTTCATGCTGTGCTTATTTCGACTCAAACGCAGCCTCATGAAGGAAACATGACACTGGAGACTGAACCGTCTCCATTTAACAGCCAACACTGGTTTCTTTTAACCACGACAGAAGCAGACTGTAATCACAGCGACGGAGGAGCAGAATACCCAGTATTTCACCGTGCAGAATTAAACAGCAGTACAGAGGGTTTTATCCGGGTTACAGCCATTGTGTGGTATCCATCCATTATCTATACACCACTTAATCCTCACTAGGAGGGGGGCTGGAGTCTATCCCAGCTGACTGAGGGTGAAGGCAGGTTCACCTGGACAGGTCACCAGTCTATCACAGGGCTACACTTAGAGACAGACAACCAAGCACACTCACATTCACACCTACGGACAATTTAGAATCACCAATTAACCTCAACATGTTTTTGGACTGTGTGTGAGGAAGCCGGAGAACCCGGAGAGAACCCACGCTGCACGGAGAGAACATGTAAACTCCACACAGAAAGATTCCGGTGCCCCCACCGGGATGCGAACCGGCAACCTTCTTGCTTCGAGGCAACAGTGCTACCAACTGCGATTGTGTGGTAGCTGATAATAAAAGAAAAAGTCCATCCTCAAAACTGACCAGAGTTGTTTCATCAGCTCTGTGGCAGAACTTGACCTCAGAGCTGCTTCACACACCAGATACAGGTGTTTCTATTATTGTGTCCACCCACACTGTCTCTTTCTGTGCCTGTTCAATCCAAAAATCCTATCTTATCCAGTGACAGTAAAGTCAGTTTGAAACTTCATAGTTTATCATAGATAATGGATGGACGGACAGTTTGACTGAAGAATTGTCTTCACACAGAGTTTACACGGGATGTTGCGACCAAGCAGATCAAACCACAGCAGTTTGCGTTGCTGCAACATGTAGTTACATTTCTGTGAAGGCAAATGTGAGGTTACGGCATGGGTTAGGCAGCGACACCATACCTGCAAGTATAAACCAAGCTTAATCGTATCATTTTTGGGTAAAAAGTCTTTTTATCTCCTAAAAAAAATAAAATCGGAGGTACAAACCTGGCAACCCGTTCATGATTTGTGGGCTGTGAATGAAGCCACGACTTTTTTGTTTTTCTGTACCCTCAGTGTAAAATGGTTTTCTGTCATTGACTTTACTGAAGGTTTTTGTTCGGATCTGAGTTGATGTGGATTTACAAATTTGGTTTGCCACCTTTTAAAGTCACGAAATCCAAAATATGGAGACACATGTCCTGAAGTATTTGCCAGAGTTTCCCAGTGAGTTACTCAGCTGCACTGTCAGAAAACCAGTACATTAGTTCAGTACGTGGATGATTTGATGAAAACTGCATCACAGATACAAATACTCTGCTTAAATATCTGCAGAGTCATAAAACATCGCTAGAAAAACTTCAGCTGCCGAAACGACGAGTGCACTGCGGAGGACATGAGATTTCTAACAACAGACAGAAATGCAACACGTGAAGGGACTGACCTGCGACTTGTGCTCCTGAATTAACCATTTTTTCCTCTAAAGAAACCAAAATAAAACTCCAGCCTCTGCTCATGCCTCGGTTTCTCCTGACACTTTTCCTAAAAAGTGACTCTACAGAGACACGATGAGAAGAAGAACACATTTCCAAAAACAACCTACAGAGCGCTGATTTCGAACCTTTGCAAGATGGTTCAATAGATTGTAGGCGATGGTGAGGTGTTGGTAACCTCAGCTGTTGTTCAGGGAGCAGCGTGTTCAGCTTCGGGTGAGCCACAATAATGCCCAGCTCGGTGAAAAAGACAGAAGATTTGAGGTTTTATATGTGTTGGAGTTATTTACATGGCAACACCTTTAGAAACTGGACGCTTATGTGTTGATATTTAAAACTCCACCGTACTGACTTCTCATGTGTGTGCTGAACAGGTCGAAGTTCAGCCACATGAAGACTTCCTGCAGGATTCATGTTCAGCAGCTTGTTGCATGTTTTCCAAGAGCTTCAATTAAACTTGTGAGAGTACGGATTCTTCTTTGAGGCAGCTGAAAGATTCCTCACCGACTCCATTATTGCACGATACAAAAACCTCCGCAAGGGTTTTTGTGGTAGTTATGCAGTTTTTCCGTAACAACCCGGAACACCTCTGCAGCTCACGTGCAGCTCGACTCTGCCCCGAAGGCAGAACTCGGTGTCATTAAACCTTAACTCTTCCTCACCGCCTGCATGAAAAAGCTGAAAAAGAACAATGCCGCGCCATGTTTTTTTTTCTCTTCTCCTGGATCAAACATCCTCCTCCTCCTCTTCTTCTTCTTCCTCACCTCGTCCGGTGTGGGTGACCCCGAAAGGAGAACAAACGCCTCTTCCTGCCGAGAGTTTTTTATTAGTATGAGCTGCTGGATAGAGTCGGACCCAGGCAGCCAGCCGGAGTGTGGAGGCAGCAGTCGGGTTGCACCTTGTTACAACACTCTCTTTTTTAGCCTTAATTGGCTCCATATCCGCCTGCTAGCCGCTGGTGCAGCCTGTACAATGATGCAGCCACTGCTTGTCCCTACACCCTCCACCCCGATAGAGGAGCAGAGCGATGCTGCTGAGAGGACCACACAGACACATCCCTGCAGGAATGATTGCCTTGGCATGAATACAAAAGATGAGGTGCAATTTACCAGGTCACAGGATCTCTCCCTCTCTCTCCCCCCCACACACACTTTTTGCTCTAAAATTACAGCTGGAGGTGGCAAGCGGAGAAGATAGACGAGGGAAAAGCCAGAAGGAAATGACAGAGGGGGCATTAGGAGGAGAGAAAGATGGGAGAAAGACAAAAAGAGGTAGAGAGAGAGGGGGAGCCGTGACAGACGGAGGCGGGCCGAGGAGGAGAGGAAAATGAAAGGCAATCTGATAGATGAAAAAGACGAGCAAGAAAAAGGAGTGGCTGTCAGAGAAAGAAGCACTTTGGAGACCAAGAAATGTAGGGCAGTGCCTTCAGAGAGACACTGGGGGGGATTTCAGGGGCATCCTTTGATGAGGAAAAGTTAGCAATGCGCTCGCAGCTTAGAAAATTACGACATCTGATGAGGTCATTATGCGAAGCCGCCGCCGCCGCCGCCGCCACCTCGCGAGCATCATTAAAACATCTGCAGGATTCCCCCGTCCTGAGCGCACCTGAAGTCAACGGGGGGAGGTGAGCTCACAGCCGCCTTCATCGTCTACGTTTATTGATATGGCGGGCTGATACGTTCCCATAATCCTCTCAGATCAGTTGTTAGGAGTGATCGGCGTGGTTATCACCCGGCGCGGCGAGGTAAACAATGGACTGAATCAATAACGAGAAGATGATCTTGTTAAGAGAAGTCTGGCGGGAGTAATGACTTGGAGGAGGTGCTGCTTCATTTTCACATCACGTCCGCCCCTCCGCTGCAAAAGTCCCCCTTTCTGCACAAAGATACAGTGGGTTGAAAATGAAACCGAAAGATAAAAGGTGCAGCATAATCTTAGCGCGGAGCCGAGTGTGTATATATATATATATATATGCACGGGCAGGGAGGAAATTTGAATGTGGCACTCAGGCGAACTGTTAACCGTCAAACTCGAGATGACAAGTTTGTTTTGAACAAGGACAAACAGGCAATTTTCAACACCAACCGAAACAAAAAAACAGAAAACAAGTTCGTCCCGGCTGGAGTCTGGTTGTTTAAATCATGGAGTGTTAAAAGAAAGAAAAATCACGTCAAGCTAAATCCCAAAGGAGCAATTACTGCTGTGTTCGCACAATATAACAACAAGCCCGAGAAAAACAAAAAAGAAGACATCAATAATACATCGGCGATACTCGGGTCCCTGTGTGGAGGGAAA
Source organism: Stegastes partitus (assembly GCF_000690725.1). Taxonomy (NCBI): domain Eukaryota; kingdom Metazoa; phylum Chordata; class Actinopteri; family Pomacentridae; genus Stegastes; species Stegastes partitus. The sequence continues at coordinate 160,935 of NW_007579153.1, forward strand.
AGATCCGCTTCCCTCTGAAAACATTTTGGGTACTAAATATTCTAGCTGGAGTGTGTCCATTATGTGCTGGAACAGAAGATAATGAGAGACAGTAACTGAAAGGAGTGTGTG
>NW_007579153.1:161910-163426 GCF_000690725.1 Stegastes partitus
CCGAGCCACCGTGCAGCATTTACTTGAACAGTTCACTTAAAATTCCTTAGAGTACAATTTGGAGGTACTTTTACTCGAGTATTTCCTTTTCATGCTTCTTTACTCCACTACACTTAAGGGGACAATATTTATGGTAAAACATCTTTGTGCATTTATATTTCTGTTACATTTACTCGAATACTCCACTTGGAGTATAATTTGGAGGTACTTTTACTCGAGTTTTTCCACGTTTCACACTCCCTTGCCCCACAATAACCTCTTAAGACCCGAGCTGTTGTTTGATATGCATTTTTTTTTTTTGTCTTTTTGCTGTTTGATCTGATCAGAATTGAACATTAAAAATATGAAGAATATGAAAATGTAGTTTTAAAAATATATTTAAAAATAAATCTAAAATCAATCAATCAATAACAATAATAAAATATTAAAAGCATTAAAATAAATTACAAATAAAAAATTAACTACTGTGGTAATATAACCCAAAATGTGATGTCCATGCATGTGGACGTCAAGTCTTAAGAGGTTAAGAGGACAGTATTTGTGGCATTTATCTACTTTGTTGGACACTTGAATATAATGTTGAGGTATGTATATGTAATATTGTACAGTTTATTGCATATCTACTGTTACATTAAAAAAAAGTGCAAGCTTGTATAAAAGAAAATGCACCGTTACAAAACAACAGTGTCTAGTTTGTTAATGCACACGTCCCCATTTGAAAATTAAGAAAACAAAATTCTGGAAATTGCCTAAAAAACCCTTTATTGCGGTGAAAACGTTGCTGTATCTATAAAAACAGAATGCAGTAGACTTATCGCATCAATCTTACTGTAGAAGACCAAAATGAGCTCTCTGTGGACTGATGCAGAGACATTTCCTCAAATGAATAAATGAAGCAAAAAAAAAAAAAAAGCCATATTTTTATAGTGTTTTCCACATTTGCATTTGAGCTTTAATAGCACCCAACTGGAAAATTAGCAGCCCGCCAGCTGCTAATCTCGATGCACCTAATATTGAAGTAACAGCAGCAGATGGAAACACACATTAATTCTCATTTTCCTTTTTGCCGTTTCGAAGTTGTGACAACATTTGCACTAAATTTGGATGGAAAACTTAGCTAATGAGTTGTTTCAACAGTTTCTCCTCTAGGATTGTCAGGTGGTTTAAATAAATGTAGAGCAAATATGAAGCGTGCAATGTTTCACAAAACAGTAAAAAAAAAAGTTTAATGAAAATAAATGAATGAATTAACCATCTCACTACCAGTCTGAAGAGGCCGATAGACCAAACTAGCAGCTATAACAGTATACACTGATGTATTAGTATATTATAAGCATTTACATGTGAGTCACAGGGACCAATTTTCTGCAGAACCAGTGCTTTTTCATGTCATGCTTAAAGGTCCCACATACTGAAAATCCATTTTTATTGTTTTTTGTAGTGCTTATAAACTGGAAGGTGTAAAATAAGAGTCGACCCCGGTGCTATGTAACACCTAACTAACCAACAGTCATCC
>NW_007579153.1:164011-167882 GCF_000690725.1 Stegastes partitus
ACACAGAGGCTTGGATTGGAACACATGCATGATACAAGTTCACGGGGCGATTCGAAGATGCGATGGGTTCCTAACTCTGGCAACACTGTCTCTCAAATGCGTTTTCAGGGGAACCTAATTTTGTTGTCACAAGCTGTGACATGATGGGAATAGCTCCCAGTTTGGTTGGTGGCATAAACCAGCAACCCCGCTTACAACCAGGAGAACAGAGTTTGGCTCCAGTCTCACAATTAAGTTTTGTTTTCTCTTGTTTGTTTGTTTTTGGTTTTCTGGTTAGGCTAAAAAAAAAGCCACGCTTTGTAACACCCTTTTACATGTTAGAGTCTTGGTCAAGGTGAGGCACCATAATTACTTTTCACTTGTAGGTTTTCTGCTCCTGAATTTCAAACTGGCCCAAGATGGCGACTCATTTGGAAACAAAAGAGTTTCACTAAAATGTGTCTCTAAAAATATTTGAGGGGAGACTTAAACTGTGCTGTTGGTGACTCTGTCTACATTTTAGACTTTATGCAAATAAGATTACCTTATTTGTAAAAAGTAGCTGGAACCTCAATTTCATGCAAATGAGAAGGACACAACCTCGACACTTTGTTCTTCAAAATGCAATGTGGCGCTACCAGAATGCATTGCAGGGCGGCTTACTTAGACAATGAAGTGTTAAAATGACTGTGGACACAAATCATCAGAGGCAGCGTGACTTCGTTCTCTTGTAAGGACCCATCACCCCACTGTATCTTTCCACTGCAGACAGTCGTTTTCTGCTCTATTAATGCCATATTTATGTTCAACATCTTGCATATTGCACTTTTAATGCTTGCATGCTTTCATTAAAGTCGGCTTTTAAATGGACTTTTACTTAAGTAAACACTGAGTGCTTCTTCCGCCACTGAGCGTGAAAACTGCACATTCATGACAATAATAATAACAATAATAATAATAATAATTTGCAGCGTAACCAGGGGAAACTTAGATTAGAGCCTGTTTTTCCGCTGTGTTGCCAGAAACAGAGACTTTTAATGGGAAAACGCTAATAAAACGAATCACCACGCTAATGTTTATGGCCACGGTAATGCCTGTTCATTTACTTAATGGACAAACACCTGAGATGCAACAATAGCCAAACTGGTGATTAAGAACATACGAATGAGTTGCATTCACAGACGTCGAGCTTCACAGTGAAAGTAATGATTCTTGGCATCAAACTCTTGGAACGCAGTCATATCAGTAAACGGCTGTTTTTGTGTTGTTGTTGTTTTTTGTTTTTTTTTCCTTGGTTTTCTCACCAAGGTGATGAGCCTCCCCCACAAACAGGGGGCTCATTAGTCTAATCCTGAGTGTATTCTGTCTAGCAGGAATTCATAAAGACACAACAATGCCCGCATGCATGCTAACAGCCTTCAGTCGGTAAGATGCTCCCACAGCATTTTATCCCTTAATGAGGCCTGATCAGCCGCTGACGAAGAGGTGAGCATCACACAGCTGCAGCCGTGGAGGAAGGACTCAGAGCCTTTGCTTAATACAGAAATGCTCCAGTACAAGCAACAAAAAAAAGTAATGGTTTGGAGGAAAGTATAGTTTGAAATCTTATCATTAGATTGCATCAATACAGCCTTTTTTATTTGTGGTTTCTTAGGATGTATGAAGCAAATAGGAAACAGTCAAATATGAAATGTACATAAAGGCAGCTGGTAGCACTCAATAAGTTAAACTTCATCCTTCTCATTTTCAGACATTTTATGAGTTTCTTTTTTAAAATTTTGTAATAACAATAATAATATTAATAATAACTTTATTTATATAGCACATTTTAGAACAGAGTTTACAAAGACTGGGCAAAAACGAAGAGAAGAATAATCGGGAAAAACATTGAACAACTTAAGACCGGTCAGTCCAAACCTGGTGAAAGATTCTCAAAATAAATAGCACAACACCAGATAACATAATAATAAAAGAATAAAACATCCAATTAAGAGAATTAACAAGTTTGATTCAAGAAAATACAGGGCAGAACCATAAACACAAGGCTAAAAATTATAATAATAATAGGAATAGGAAGTAAATAGTAAATGCTTAAATAGGTAAATAAAAAAGGGATTGATTTTTGGCCCTTTATTGCCTTTATTGTATTGTGTTATGTCTGGAATTTAAAAAAAAACCCTGTAAGATTAAAAGATGAATGAATAATCAGCATTTAACAAAAATAAGGGTCACAGGATAACTCTGAGGAGACCTTTAGAGATTTAACCCGACATGAAAGAAAGAAAAACTACAAATGTGTATTCATTATGAGGACTTTTCTTAAACTTTTCCATCTTTAATAAACATTCACTAATTTCTCCTTATTGAGCGTCGACTTGAGGCGTTAAGAAGAAAAATCTGGAAAACATCCAACATCCAGCAGCATTTATTTATTTATTTATTTATTTTACAATCTATAATCTGTAACAGTCCGTTATATCTTTTAACCTTTTCCACAGTTTCTCATTCAAAACCTCCATCTGCAATGTAGCCGCCGCTATCGGTAGCATTCAGATAAACGGATCACGGACTACAATACTTCCTCTGAAACATGCAGCATTAAGTAGCACAAAACAGGAAGCATTGCAGCTGTCTGCTCCGTGGCACAAGTTTGTAACTCTGAGTGCAGTCATGGAAGCATTAAAACCGATGCGAGCGCCGTGCGGTCGATACTGCTTCTCTCGGTTATTAGCTGAGCGTCAGATGCTATCATCATCATCAAGGCTTTCGTTGCATTATTAACGAGATGATGATGGAAGGAGGAATTATCGCTGATTACGAGCCGAGGAAATGGAGTCATCTTCAGCTCATAAACAGACAGATACTCTTTTTGCGTTGCTGAAATGAGCCTCTGCATCTGTTAATTTTATTAGACGCAGCCAGATGTCTTCATTTCATTCTTTTTTTGGGTGTAAAAATGACAATCAAGAGCGCTGAGAGTGTTAAAATCTGATTGTCTCTTTGTTTTTTTAGCTCAGCGCTGAGGTTTTTCAGACTTTCCAGGTCTCAACAACATAATCTTTGGGGGTAAATTTGGTTATTTGGCAACCAAAGTAGAGCCATTTAAATCAAACTACTGAAAGAAAACAAGCAACTTTATTCATATCTCAATTTCATTCCTCATGATCATCTCATAACTCTGAAGATGTACCTGCTGTCCCCGTATATAACACTGGGTTTAATCAACAATAACAAACTAATCAACGGCACCAAACCAGTACTTTTGCTTTAACGCTTTAAACAACATTTTGCTGCTGTACATTTCTGTATTTGTCTGATCTGAAAACTTCTTCCACCCCCTGTGTACGAGGAAAACATTTCTATCAACCAAATCAGATTGATTTGGTTCTCACTGCTGAAAGCTAAATGCTGAAAGAACTTTATTCAAAGCTCCATTTGTTTATCTTGACTGCAAAATTACTGCAGTTTAAGATGACAAAGATGTTTGCAGCTCAAAACAATCTTTGAGTCACTTTCGAAAAGCAAATAGTTGAAAGATGCTCAAATGCTCTTCCAAGTGTTTAATGAGAAAATATTTTTTCAGGTTTTTATTTAACTGTTTTATGTTGCTGAAAACTGTGTGCTCAATACATGTCTTCCAGCAATATTGAATATATATTTATAATATAAGCAACCTTGAACACTTGAGTTTGATCTTGTCATCTTTGGGATCTTCAAATCCCACCAGTGGGTTTAAAAGACAAAATCACCTAAATGACACAATTACTAGAGTTATACCACAGACTGTATAAAAGATGGACGTAGCTGCCGTGACGTCACCCGTTGGTTTCTGCACTGAGAAAATGAAGCCAGGGTTTTGCTACTTCCTGGTTGACATCTTGGATTTTTGGAG
>NW_007579153.1:168672-193576 GCF_000690725.1 Stegastes partitus
CACATGTTTTTACCCCAGTATTTGTTCCATGTGTTGGCACAAATGTTGGACACGTTAATTACAGGTTTAAAATAAAAAATAAATTTAAAAAAATCTAGCAGATTCAACATCACTGTTTTCTGTACGTCATCATTTACAGCAACATAACTGATTAACTGCACAGACCACATGTCCGAGTTCTTTCCTCTCTTATCCATAGTTGTGCTGTTTCCAAATTGTGTGCAGCTGTGAAGCGCCGACTGGAAGTTGACTCACACTTCAGCTCTGCAGGAGTGTTTCTTTCAGCTACTTGTACACGTCCTTCAACAGTTTAAGTTCAAGTTAATCTTTTGAAGCACACTGAAGGGTGGAAAGGCTTCCTCCTTGTTTTACTTATTGTCAGAGCAACCTGAATTTCGTGACAGTTTGATTTCTCGGCAGAGGAGCACGTTTCACTATACAATTAACCACATTCTATTTCTGTTTTTGCTGCAGGACATTTTGCTGCTGTTCTTTTTTTTTTCTTTTTTTTAAATGAGATTTTGTTGAGCCAGTGAGGGTGAGACCACATGAGCTACATCCTACGCCTCCCCTACCAAAATCAATTTAGTCGTACTGACAATCATGGAAACTTCCACTGTTGACCTACATGTCAGTGTGACCCACTTGCTGCTGAGATCTCAGCAGAGTTAAATTCTGTGTGCGGAGATGCGAGAATATGGAGGTGAGAGGCACATTGCTGGATCTACAGGCTACAAAACGCTTCACAGTTGACGTTTGGACGGTCACAAAGTGGTGAAATGCTTCAATTCCAACTATTCTGAGCAAACAAACCGACAGTCACGCACATTTTTCCTCAATGATTGACAAGAAGTGTGAAAACAGGCAGAGCTGCAAGGACAAATTTTCTCCTCCACACTCCTCAAATTACTACTTCCTCTTCTGCCCATGTTCGCCGCAGAGCCGCTCTAACACCTCTGCTTTGGCAGCGATGGAGACAGCATGCCATCAGAGAAGTGACAGAAAAGATGATTTCCAAGTGCAATGGACTTTTTCTGTGATCTCCACTCCACGCTGCCCAGCTGGTTTCAATGAGACAACTCCGCTGTTTTATTCTGGAGAATGGAGTTCATTGAGCTCTTATACATAATCATTATGCTGCCATCATTAGCTTTCTGTGGGATCTCAATGTTTAAAATGTAAATGGTATGCACTTAGCTGTAGTGCTTTTCTACCTCAGTGGTACTCAAAGCTCTTCTAGCCTGCCATTGGGAGCAACTTTGAGTTCAGTGTCTTCCCCGAGGACACTCTGGTGAAGGAGGTGGGGATTGAACCACCAACCTCTCAGTTAACCCCTTCAGCTAAATGAACCACAGCCAAGTAGCAGCTAAATAATAAAGCATGATGTCTCGTGCTGCCTTCACCTGATAACGTACAAGGTGTGTCAGGAAAGAACTGGTGTCACAAAAGATATATTTCAACCCAAACTACAAGTTTTCACTCTCTTATTTTTGGCATCCTGGTGCACTTTCTGCTCAAGATTTATCCACTTCTGGATTATTAATAGTAACAGGGACACAAGAATTGTAGCTGTTGGATTTTCTTCTCTATTATTATGCTCCAGTCAAGCTAGAAAAAACATTCCTTTTTTTACTAAATGAGAGAATTTGTCTCTCCTTTGTGGAAACATGGTTAACCAAAAAGTACCAGCGAGTGGTTGCCGAATAAAACCAATGCCAAACTCAGCTGTTTGTGAGGAGGCAGGTTCTCCAAACAAATGACAATTTTGGACTTGAATTGGCACTTTGATTGTTCTCTGTTGCTGGCGGAGTCAGACAAAGCCAGGATTTTTCAATGCGTAAAATTACTTCCTATTTCCTTCCAACCTTGAATCACGAGGACCAATAATTGTTTAACAGTTTTAAAAAAAACAGAGCTTCTTCAAAGTGTTACAGATCATTTAATCAGAAGGTTTTGGTTAAGATTTGGTTATGTTCATGCACAAAACGATACACGAGGTGTGTCAGAAAAGTTCCAGGACTGGTGTCACAAAAGATATATTTCAAACCCAAACTACAAACTACCAGTTTTCCCCTTCAGACCATCAACCTGCACGTCTACAAAGAGATCCTGCAGCGTTTGCTTCGTTCAGTGCGCCAGAAGAGAGTTGTAGCAGGACAAGTCGTGGCTGCTTCACCATGACAACGCGCCTGCTCACAACGCCCTGAGCATCCCACAGTTCCTGGCTGAGATGAACATCACCGTGCTGGAGCAACCTCCCTACTCACCCCACCTGGCTCCATGTGACTTCCTCTTCCCCAAGCTCAAGGGGGTCATCAAGGGGATCCGTTCTGAAGACGTGGACGACATCAAGATGGCTGTGGAGGATCCCGGAAGAATCCGTCCAGGAGTGCATGGCGGCGTGACAGGGAAGGATGGGGAAGTGTGTTAGACTCCAGGGGGATTACTTGGAAGGGAAAAACTTGTAGTTTGTAGTTTGGATTTGAAATATATCTTTTGTGACACCAGTCCTGGAACTTTTCTGACACACCTCATAGTATTTTCTGCCACTTAATTCCACACATGTGCAGCAAAACCAAACAGATCAGAAAAAGTTCACAGGTCAACAAAAATACACCCAAATTTAATCGAACTGCTGCTTTGAGATTGATGGCCAAAAAGTCCTGAGACTGTTTATGATGTGTACACAGAGTTCATCATGGTGCAGCATGTGCATGCAGAAACTGATATTCCTATAGAGCTATTCTGTATTCTCAATTACTTTTACAGGGAATGTACTGTCTGCCAGATGATGTTGTTCATAACGTATCACAAATAGATTTCTGATAAACATCTTGTTGCCAAATATTTAATTGCTTTGCTGTCGCTGCTTTTCTGCTTTTGGGTCCCTTAACCTTAGCCAAGCTTCTAACATGTACAAAACAGTTTGTAATAGTCTCTCCCAAACTCAATCTCAAAATCAGGGTCAAGGCCAATGATGCAGATTTAGCATTGATCGGTTCCAGCACTAACCTTTGCCCAAGTTCTTGTCGACAGCCGTCTTCACACAACAATACGATAAAACGGCCATCAGATGTTCTGCTGGGATGTAGGATTGCTTTCCTGTTTAAACCCTGCATGATTTATCCCTGGTTTGCTGGCCTGAAGTCAACAAGCTTCACAGAAGTCTCTGTCACAGTGCCCCTTTACGAGCTAAATCCTCATTATGCTCTCTGCTTGCCAACACAGAACCGCCTGCTACAGCATCAAACAGCAAGAGGCTCCAACAACCAGGTACTGCAACTGCATCTACAATACTTGAAGTCCATGTATTATCTAGGAAAGTAGCGTCGGGTATCGTAGAGGCCTTCTTAGTAGTTTAAATAGCTCAAGATGAACCTTCTAACTGAGGAGTTAACATTGTGGAAGAATCTTGAAGAGACGAATGCACTCATACCTTCTCAGCGACGTACTTTAACTAAGTGTAAAACTGACTTAAAAGCCTCTTGGCTGCAATTCCACTCAGATTTATACAATCTGCCCGAGACACGTGAAGTGGCTAAAGAGGACGTGTTGGATGGTCACATAGCTGAGGAAGCTGTAACTTCCCAAACCTGACATTCACACCCACTTTGCAGTCACCTGTGTGAAGATGAGAAAAGACTGATGGTGTCTCTCACTTACGCTCTCTTTCTTTTTTATTTTTAAATCTCAACACTATTATAAGAGGATATCACAGAATCTCCTCTCGCTCTATGACGGCCAACTTTCTCTCTGATTTCTACTGAGGCCATTGAGATGTAAATAAATACACGTTCATTTAATGCGGTCAGACAACCCGTTAAAGTCCTTGTTCTGATTGAGCAAAACCTCATTATCTAATTACTAAGATTACAGTCCACACCGAGTCTTCAGAACAGCCTCTTAAATCTCTTCACAACAGGCACAATTCCAATTACTTTGTCGGATTTGATTTTGATTATCGACGATTCATGTTTGTATTTAGCTCCTGGGTGAACACCTCTGAAGACCCGCATGTGCAAATTTAACTCAAATACCATCATTTGTGCAACAGTCAAATCGTAAACATGTAAGGTTCCAACACTGATTTGAGCCGTAACGGGATAGTTTGTGTTCTTTGAAGTGGAGTGGGATGAGGTTCTTATCTATCGTCAGTGTGTTATACATAACAGATGGTATGTCCCCAGTTTTAGGAAGCAAACAGGACACTAAGCAGTGAACTGGATCATCAAAAAACCACCACATTAGAAGAGGTTCAACTAAAAATAATGTCAATATCTGTTTAATGTGTACATTTAGAGTATTTTCAGTGCTTTAAGCCATCATCAGACGGTCTTTTCCTTCGGCACTACCGTTTCTCAGCTGTTGAACTTCCATATTTCTATTTCCTTTTCCATAGGTGCACCTTTGCCGCCCTCTTAAAAACGCTAAATATACTTTACTGCCGACCCCATTCAGGGCTGAACTGTTTGACGTTTAACAGGCAGATATTGAGATTTGATTTCTAATATATTTTCAAAAGCAAAGCTTCAGTTTAAGTCAATTTGACAGTCTGCACAATGGAAGATGATCCGCTGTTTCCACTTCTTTCATTGTCTTTATCGCCGGGAAAACATGAAACATATATTTAAAATTTATTTACATTTTATTTGTCTCTTGTGGCTCATCAAAGTTCTTGACAAATGGAAACACAGCGACTGTCACACAAGGAGGACGGCATGAATTTGTGAAACATGACAGTTCAAACTCTGGGTCAGACACATCGCAGAACAGATCAGTCCAACCATATACGTTGATCAATTGGCAATCATAGAGAACCCCTGAAAGTTTCAGTCCACTCGAATGAAATAAAATTGAATTACAGCTTTAGTGTCATTATTTAATAGCTACATGTCATAAAACCTTAATTGCAGCCTTTGTTGTTTGCTAATTGCATTGTTTCAAATTACGATTTTAATTCAAAATCGATTAACTGTCCACAGCTTAGTCTCCCTGCCAGCAGTCCTCTTAGACTATTGTTAAGTACCTCATTCAACCTCACTTCAAAGAAACCAAATTACACCTTTAAAATCTGCTGGAGGGATGAACGCGGTTCTTCCGAAAGATGATCCTTTATCTGGTGTTTTGATGACGCTGGTGAAGTTCGGTTCATGACTTCACTCACTCAGGTTCTTGCCTTCATTTATTACTTGTCATGTGTCCAGTTTGACCTTTTCAGTCAACCTGTCATTGGTCTGAGAGAGTTTGGACTGTCTGCTGAGGATTGTGCACCACAGATATTTGGGTTTCTGTGACAGGCGTTGTTATTGATATAAGCTGAGTTAATGCTGAGTCCCTCCAGCAGGGAGGAAGCAGAAGGAGGCGGAAGCAGCTCTTTGTACACTCAGGAAAAATGCTTACTGCTCAGCACACTGGAAGTGTAATCAGTGCACTCATCAGGGAGAGCAGGAGACCAAAGAGCCTTCCAAGAACAGCCATGACACCGTCTCCTCAATGGAGGGGATGATGGGATATACATCAAAGTCGTCTCTGTAATTGGGAGTGTTTCGACTGAAGGCAGGCAACGTGTTACCGGCAACGATTTAACGTCACCTCAGCAAAACACTACAAGGCTACAGGAGGCTGCTTCTGTCTTCATGGCTCTCTGGCGCGTCTAGTTTTCTATACAACTTTTTGCTTTGTCACTTCTTGTTTTACAGAAAAAACAACTTTAGCACATTTCTGCTCCTTTGCTCTGATTTTCGCCAAGAAGCACACTGTTCTGGCAAAGCCCAGGTCTCCATAATTAATAACCTTGGCATCCAATATGTTTCTAATCTGGAGGAGAAATGCTCACGGCATACAGAGGGAGATTACGCCAAAATACAAATAACAGTTTGATCATTCCTCTCTCCCACAATGGAGGGCACGCTCATTAATCACGCCTAAAGAGCTGAGTAATGCAGCCGGCCTCATGTGTCTGTGGAGCCACGGGATGGAAAAGCAAAGAAATTGGGTTTTATTGTGATGCTTCTCACCAGCCGTCATTTCACATTTGCTCTTGTGGAAGACAGCTGCAGCCTGTCATCTATCTCCTGATGTTGTGCCAAAAGGTACCATCCATTTATCATAGTTTAACCTTTTCAGATCCTTCACAGGTCTCTCAGGGGCCAAATGAGGAGAGTCGTTCCCCCGGCTGCAGCCTCCAGAGCAGCAAAGGTTAAAACACGCGGAAGCATGAAATCACCGTTCAGCTCGTGACACGAGCCTCCAGAAATTTCCCTCCGCTTCCTTTATGCTGCAAATGTATAACTTCACCAGTGATTCCCAAACCACAGAATGCCAAAAGGCACTGAGTGTAAGATTACCCCGCCGAGGGAATGCTTATCGAGAGGCTGCGTCCTCCCTCCCACCCTTCACCCGTAATTGCTTTCCAGGCCTGTGCTGGAAAAAGCCCGAAGCTGTGTTATGTTTGGCGGGAGCAGAATGCACTGGAGATAAGTTGAAATCCAAGACTATGCTCCAATTGGGACCACTGTGGCATAACGAAACCACTATTCTCCTCTCTTCAGTCAAAACGGAGCATTTTTTAGTATTCTAACAAGGTCTGTGCATAAAAATAGCAGTTATCTGTCACTAATGTTTTGTTCAGTTTGCGTTGTAATTTAAAAAACTAAAAAACGGTACAAAGCTCAAAGACAGACCACACACACACACACACACACACACACAGACGCACACGTTTTCTGCTTGTACACACTCAGCCCTGCAGACTTCACAAACACTGTTAGTTCGCATTAGATGACTACAGAGTCCTTGGCCATAACAGCCTAATTGGGGAGTTTTCTGTCTTCGTATCCAGCTGGCTGATTGCATAGCAAAATCCTAATGAACAGTGAAAAATGGCTTCGTCGCTCAGAGAAAACCATAGAAGATGTGGCTGTCTGAGATGAAATATTAAACATCTCACTTCTCCAGCTGTCACTAAAGCTGTGGTTGGGAGAAGGATGCCTTGTCATGTCTCCTTGGCACAGATGGCTTCGTACTCATGCCCTGCAGCAAAGTGTACCTAGTCAGAGAGTATTTCCACCACCGATATGTCGAAAACCGAGTCTGACCAGAGTTTGTGGAGAAGAATCAGCTTTGTAAATTTCTTGTACCGCCTCGGTGGGATTGTCTGCAGCTGCACAAGCTTTTTTTTTTTTTTTTTTTCCCAGCAACACTAGAGGCAGCTCCAAGGATGGAAAAACTACTAGATGGATTATTATGATATTTATTTCAGACATTTGTCCTCCGATGCCACAATGACTTTTTAGTGAAATATCTCGTCAGCTACTGGATGGATTGTCACGACATTTGGAACAGTCATGTACAGATGGATGACAAATCAAAGGAAAACCCAACAGAAAGTGTCTTATTCAGGTGTTGGGCCACCAGAACAGCTTTAATGCATCTTTGCATTGAATTCTCAAGTCTCTGGAACTCTACTGGAGGTCTGAAATCTTCCATAAGTGTTCAGTTGGGTGGACATCTGGTGGAAAACCACAGCTTTGGATTCACAAAACCATTCAATGATCCTTTATGAAATGTTTATCATAGGAAAAATCTGATCACTCAGAAGAACTGCAATAATTCCAGGGACTCTTTCCTCTAAGGCAGGGGTGTCGAATCCTGGTCCTCGAGGGCCACAGTCCTGCATGTTTTAGACGTTTCCTTCTTTCAACACACCTGATTCAAATGATCAGCTCATCATCAAGCTCTGCAGAAGCCTGATAACGATCCTGATCATCTGAATCAGGTGTGTTGGAAGAGGGAAACATCTAAAACATGCAGGATTGTGGCCCTCGAGGACCAGGATTCGACACCCGTGCTCTAAGGGGACATTCGTACCCAAACCATACTGGCAAAAAATTCACAAAAGAACCATCAGATCTCCTCATTGTATTAATTAAAGTTCAGTTTTTTTCTTTAATTTGTCCCCTGTCTGTAGACAAGTACTCAGAAATCCTAATAATAATCTGGAATTTTGATCTTACACCATCAGCTATTTTTTTCCCCCAAACACCTTCAAACCTCATGACGTTCCCACCAACACTTTGTGCTAATCAGCAGCTCCTAGCATGCTAACAAGCTACATTTACATATATCTGCTTAAGATCAACACGTTAACATCTGCATCTACCTCAAAGAGCCTGTTTTTAAAGAGGAACGCCTCTGATTTTACACATCAAAATCTGTTTAGATGTGCTGGAGAGTGCTGCTGCATTAAAGCTCTCTGTGGATCCAGAGGGAGCCGCAGCAAGTCTGGTAAATTATCTCAGATTTGGGACTGAAGAGCAAGTTTATAAATGGGAAAAGAGTTAGAAAAAGAAAAAGTGAGCTTACTCTGTGGTCTGTTTAAAATGAACTGCATTAAAGTAGCTGCACTGCACAGCACACCCGAGTGTCCGACCAAACTAAGTGGTTGAGCTGCGTTGAGGATATTGTAGATGCCAAGTTTTGACAAGGAACAAGTGTGCACGGAATAAATTGTGAGTCTGACAACGTGAGCGATGCTAAATTGATAGAGCGTTTGACTTTTAATCACATTCTATATGTTGTAGAGCAGGAAAAGTGAGCCTAGCTTGTACCTCTGCAGCAGCACATCAGTGTGATAAACACTGAAGCCTCCTCCATTACCTGGACTCCACCTGACTCGCAGGATATCAGTGAGGAATCAGTGTGATTCTGGTGTGACGGAGGCAATCACAGGAAGACAGTCGTGCAGCCTCGTCCTCCCATCCCCACCGAGAGACAGCTTCCTGTCCTCCTCCTCCTCCTTCTCCTCCTCACTGAGAAAATAAAAAGCAGGATAGTTCTAGAAGAAAGGAAACCCTTTGGGATTTCACTCTCTATCTTTCGCTCTCGTGTCGGTTTCTGCCTCCTCCTTCACTCTCTTGTCTCATTCTCTCAGGCTGAACCTTTCCTGGCTCCTATATTCTCTTTTATCACTCTCTCCGTCCTTCCCCTTCCCCGGTTTTGTCCTCTTCTCTCATTCTCTTTGCCCTTACTCACAAGTTTCTTTCCCTTTTCATCTCCATCCTAAGTTTCTTTCTTTCCTTCCTTATCTTGTCGCTCTCCTTCACAGCACAAGTCCAGGCCATCCAACGCCACTGCATAGCTCGAAATAAATTACCCTTCATTCTGACCTAAATCAAACATGTTGCATTGAAAATACCGGGTACAGAGGATGTAATGGAATGCAGATGCATAAATACAGTCTGGAATAGGCCAAAAACAAATCTATTTTTTTTGGGTTCGTAACCCGACAAGGATGGCTTAAGCAATCCTGGAGAAACATTTTTTAAATGCTCTGGCAAATGTTTTAGCATCTTGGCTAGAAGTCTGCAGAAAACTTACAGCCTTCCAAATGGTTTCTGGGTTGTGATGAGTTTAATACTCTGGTGGAAGATAAAGTGAAGCGGTCAAAGGCTGACTGGCATTGCACCCTGCGTGCCAGCCGGATGATATCTCGGAAAGATCAATATGGCAGAGAGGTCAGCAAGCAAAGATGAGGAAGACAAACCGCAGGAGGACACAATGGCCCTGAAAACTGAATGCAAAGTATCTGAAGACTCTACTGCATAATGTACTACCACATGCTGTAGTAGCAAAGTGCATTCAAATCATAAAGTATTGATTGCAGCTTGCGGTGAGAGAACGTGAAGGGTGACATAATAGCAGGTTTGAAGGAGCATAAATGATGCTCAGTGGAGCCGCGGCCCTAAATGATGTCCCTTGTCGCCGAAATGTCAATAAGTTTATTGCCAAGAGAAAAAATAAATTGGTGGTTTACTTATGATGCTCGACTGCTCCAATTCACTCGAGGAAAATCAATTCTCATCCATAGCTGGGTTTACTGACGCATTACAGACAAATCCTCATCAAATCAAAACGTACACGGTCACTGAATATTGGCATTTCAGGCGGTGAGAACGGAGACGGTGCTGCGTGCCCCATCAGCCGTCCTGAAATATGACAGCACTGACTCATTTCATATTTATTTGTGCGCCGCTCAATTTCTGAGAGATCTGAGTGACTTTGCCGTGCAATAATTCTGATTCAGAGACAAAAAGCTAAACAGCCTCTGGCATATTGACCGAACCTCCAGTCAAATATTAACTGGATGTTAATATTTTCTACCAAAGCAGGTCCGTCTTTCAAATCACACACTATTACAAACACATCATTAAAAGTCGTTGAATTTTTAAGGAAGAGTGCTTGCAAAGACCCCGATTGGTATAATACAATTAAGCACTTGACTCTAGAGTGTCCATCACTTGGCTACGGAGTCACAAAATGACTACAGAGAGATGCAAAATTACTACTTTGATGCATAAAAAGGCCACAGAGAAAACGCAGAGGTAAAAAATACAGGTACAATGGAGAGATGCAAATGACTACCGAGAAATGAAAAATGTCAAATAGAAATGCAAAATGATTAAAGAGAAGTAACTAAAAACAGTTGAAAAATGACTACAGAGAGATGCAAAATAACTGCCTCGGTGGAAAAAAAGACAAGAGAGATGTAAAAAGGCAACCGAAGTAAAACTACAGGCACAACGGAGAGATGCAAAATGACTACTGAGGGATTCAAAATGACTAAAGAGAGATGGAAGATGACTACTGAACGACACACAATGATGACTGAGAGACGCAAAATGACTAAAAGCAGATGCAAAATGAGTAAAGACAAATGTGAAACGACTACTGGAGAAATGTGAAATGACTGCTGAGAAATGCAAAATGACTCCCGAGGGATCCAAAATGACAACAGAGAGATGCAAAATGATGAACGAGAGAAGCAAAGTGACCACAGAGAGACACAAAATGTCTACTGAAAGAAACATAATGACTACTGAGAGATGCAAAATGACTAAAAACGGATGCAAAATGAGTGAAGAGGAATGTAAAAATGACGACTGAGAGATGCACAATGACTACGAAGATGCAAAATAACTACAGAGGGATGCAAAACAATCCAAAAAAAATAGAAAATGACTAAACAGAAATGACTACAGAGAAATGCAACCAGGACAAGCAGGACAGTACATGACATTTTGGTTCATACTGCTTTTACATCTTCTCATATGTCGTATGTACCTTCGTCCAACTCTTCCTAAACCTTCACCTGACTTCTGACGTCACCCTTGAAACCTGGAGGTCTTAACCCTCCAACAGCACTTTGAGGAACTGAAGTAAGGACTCAACAACATGAACCCTGTTTGTGGGAAGCCCTGGTAGTCAAACTGTGTTGTTGTGTGACCAGCTGCATCTGTTGCCTGTATCTCTCCCCCCTCATTTCCTGTCAACTCTCTGCCGTCTCTGAAAGCTATAAATGCTCCAAAAATACTACATAACACAACAATGTGTATTTCCTGAAGAGCTGAGGAAATAAAAAGGGGAAATGTGAGTGCACGGATGAGCAGCATTTCTCCTGAGAAAACTGCCAGCTGAACTTTTCAGTCAACATTAGAGGTTTCCGCACTTGTTGACTTCTATACCCGTGATGTTTCTCTTAGTGAATAATAGTGTCGTCAACCTCCATTACTTTGTCACAAGATTAAGTGATGACTGATGACTTAATACATGTTTTCCAGCAGCCAACTGATACTTTTCGTGGACACAGAGATGGCAGCATGAATTGGCCTGTCAGTCACGTTGTCTTCAGTCCTGCCACAGAGGCTCAGTGAATGGGCCGACCGGACACAAGCTCAGGGGCCTGAGATGTGACTGTTCTTATTGTAAAGTCAATCACACGACTAAACATAACTGCAGAGAGATACAAAAACAAAATATGAAAGAGAAGTAAAAACGCTGCAGACGTCATACTTAAGTTGGAGTGGAGGGACAGAAATTACAAACACACAAAATGACCACAAAGAGACACGGAAATAAGCACAAAGAGACAAAAATGACAAAGAGAGATGCAAAATGAGCACAGAATTATTAGTACAGACTAACACAAAATAAGTACACAGGTGCAAAATGTCTATAGAGACAGAAAATTAGTCCAGAGATGACAATGGAAGGATGCTGTGATATGACTAAAAACAGATGCAAAATAACAATGGTGGGATGCAAAATGTTTACAGAGCAATGGATAATCAGTACAGAGATGGGAAAATGACCAAAGACGTGTAAAATGACAATGGAGGGATGCAAAATGAGTACAGAGAATTAAAAAATGACTGCAGACACACAAAATGAAAAAAGAAATAAACTATGACAGTGATACAAAATGACAAAAGATGAATGCAAAATTACTAAGAAGGGATGCAAAATGACAATGAAGAGATGCTAAATAAGTACAGAGAGATGCAAAATTAGTACAAAGGGATGCAAAATCAATACATAGATGCAAAAGACTACAAAGAGATGCAAAATGAGTATAAAGACACAAAATTACTGCAGCAAAAGATGCAAAATGTCTATAAAGAAATGCCAAATGAGAGTGGAGGGATGCAAAATGATTACAGAAACACACAAGATGACTACAGAAAGATGCAAAATGAGTATAAAGATGTAAAACGGCTACAGTGACACACAAGATTAGGGATACACAAAATATCCACAGAGAGATGCAATCCGAGACTAGCAAAATAACTACAGGAAGAGAAACTAACATAATAACGTCTCCTATGCATTAGAAGTGGGGAGCTTTACATGCCAGTGACCAGAGGCCCCACTGATACGATCTGTCAATGAGTTTGGCGAAAACTTTCCATTTTCTCTGAATTTTACACCTCTTAAATCCAACATGAGCAGATGGCTCCACAAACCAACAACCAGCAGCCCTCAGAGACGCACGCTGTCTCGTATGTTTTCCGAAAAAGCCTTCACAAGGTGATTAGGTCTGCTTTACTTGCAGAGCCTTCGCTCCTACTACTCACATTGATTGTTTTCTCCTGGCCTAGTAAACAGATGGAAGTCAATACACCCCTACAGTGACGTCAGGGTTCACCTCGCTGCAGGTCTCCTGGGTTTATCAATTAGAGCGTAAGAATGCAGCCAAGGATTTCATTTGTAGCCTAAGCTGTTATTAGTAACGACAGGTGGGTATTGAGCGTGGCGCAATGTGCTGGAGAAAATTGTGATAAATGACAGAGGGGAGGCTCTCCCTCTAAAGAGCTGTGCAGATAGACGAGTGCTGGTCATTAGACAGGGGGGAAAGGTGTGCGAGTGTGTTCATGTGTTTCAGGTGGGGGATGCAGTGCAGAAACCAGCTCCTAATGACAGAGAGTGAATCTGGCTTCACTTTCCAAAGCTCTGCTGCCTCGTACTTCTCAGTGCATCGGCCACGCACGCAAAGCCCTTCACCCGCCCGCTCCCTGCATCAGGCAGCCACATCTGTTTACCTTATGGTCGATGATGCCGCTGTATCCCTGGAGGACCGGGGGGTGAGGCTTGGCCACCCTGACGGAGGCTTCGGTGGGCCGCCGCAGCTGCTCATGCTGCCGGATGCGCGTGTCGTTTGCGTCCCTGGAAGTGCTGTTGAAGCTCCCGTTGTAGACCAGGAAGAGGCTGGCGCACAGGAGGAGCACGAGAAGCACGGCTACCCCATGGCGCTGACACGGAGACACAAGCAGATGCCAACAAATTAGCCCTGTTGCACTGGACTGAGTTTAGGCTGCAGCTACAGGCTGAACACCAGCTGAGGCTGCTCTCAGTGCGCACAGCAGCGTCCTCATCCTCAGCCCGGGCGTCAAGAAAACTCCTCATAATTCATCTAAAAAAAAGCAGCTGTCATTGACTGAATATAAGGGCACGGCCACGTTGAGGACAATGACAACATGTGTGGCTCTTAAAGATCTTTTTTTTTTTTTTACTTTGCATGCATGCATTTTGATGCACATTTAAGCAACCTGAAGCCTACAAGGCTGTAAAGTAAAAGCAAAAATGACTAGAAACACAACATGACTACAGAGAAGTGCAAAATGACAATAAAGGGATGCAAAATGAGTACAGGGAGATGCAAAATCGTAAGAGAGAGATGCAAAATTTGCACAGACAGAAGTGCACGCTTCACCAAAAGCTATAACATGAAAAGCAACAATGACTACAGAGACACAAAATAACTACTGGGAGATGCAAAATGACTCTGGTGGGATGCAAAATGTGAAGAGGGACGCAAAATGGCTACAGAGAAATGCAAAATAAGTAGAGAGAGATGTAAAAATTATACAGAAATATGCAAAATGACTACAGAGAGGTATAAAATGACAATGAAGGGATGCAAATGGATTACAGAGACGCAAAGTGGGTACAGTGAAATGCTAAATAAGCAGAACAGATGCAAAATTAGTAGAAAGAAATGCAAAATGACTACAGAATTGTAAAATGACTACAGGGAGATGCAAAATGACAATGAAGGGATGCAAAATGAGTAGAGAGATGTAAAAGGAGTATAAAGAAATGCAAAGTACTTACAAAGAGAGACATAATAAGGACAGGAGAGATGCACAATTAGTGCAGGGAGATGCAAAATGAGGGCAAAGACATGAAAAATGACAAAAGAAGGATGTAAAATGAATAATGAAGTGAAAAGTGAGTACAGAAAAATGCAAAAATGAACACAAGGAGATGTAAAACGAGTATAGGGACGTGAAAAATGACTACAGAGATGCAAAATGACAATGGAGGAATGCAAAACGAGTAGAGAGATGCAGCATTAGTGGAGAGAATTGCAAAAACATGTACAGAGGGATGCAAATGTAGCCGAGAAAGACTCCGAATTAGTACAGATAAGGATGCAAAATAACTACAGAAGATGCGAAAAGACTACAGAGAGACTCAAAAAAGAAGTACAGACAAGTTCAAAAGAAGCATCAGTTCTCTAAACATTCGCACCAAATCGCAGATGGATAAGAAAAGCAGCACTTTTAATCTGATTCCAGCACATTCTCTTAAGTAGAAATGCTATTTCTAAATATACCAGCTGTTCCTTAATGACATAATTAACTACTGAAGCAAAAAAAGATTCATTGCACTTTTTAAAAAAAATATAAGAATGTGCATCAAACGGAGGAAAATCAAACACCCAGCGCGCTATGATCCGCGCTGTAGTGGAGCTTTAGTGCCAAACAGAGCGCACAGCTGGATGTCCATTGTTCAGATCCTAATCTTTTGATCCGACACTGCGCGCACACGCACACACACACACGCACACACACACACACACGCACACAGCAGCGTTATGGCGATTGGAGCGCACTTGACGGAACAATGCAGGATTTGAAAGCGCAAACAGTTGCCCGCGGGGCTGCAAGCCACAAGCAGCCTTTTACCATAGGTGTCTTCATGTTGGCTTATCGCTGCGGCTCAGTGCGTCCGGCTCCACTTTCTCTCATGGTCCGGCGTCCAACCGCTGCCGTCCCCCGGTTCCACTACTCCCAGCCTGCCCTCCGCCGCCGCTGTGTCTTCAGACCGGAGTCCAGGCGCATTTCATACAGAGGAGACCGAGGCGACAGATGTTCACTATTGTACCTCTGCTGGGTCTTAACGCCCCCGAGTTTCAGGCGCAGCGCCGTTAATTACCGAGACTCTACCTGCAAACGGCCGATAAGAGCGTTTGGTTTAATGGTTATTTCCTGCTCAGCGATATTTGATGGGAATCTGCGCTCTTACTGCTCCCGAGTACAGTGAACTCAGCAGCACATGGCTTCTCCTGACGGCTGCTGCATAAAACATGAGCCGGATCCTGGAGACAGGAGGAGTTAGAACACTTCATCCTGTTAATCAGAGCTCAGATGTGACCCACAAGTTACCACATCTGTCCGTTTCATTCCTCTTTACACTTCCACTTTGCTCCATTACAAAAATATGAAATTATTCTACTTTTATTAAACTTATCTGCACTTTTATTTATTTACTTTTAATTCTCTGTTTTGCCTGTTTTAGTGACTTATAAGGAATTTTCACAAGTTATATATATTGATCATATATTTGCTGGTTGTTTTTAAATGTGCTGCATAAATTAATTTCATTTGATCTGATAAATATCTTATAAAATACATTTTTTATTGTCAACTTGATCACCTGCATGCTTTTGTTTCTCTCATCTAGTCTTTTTTTAATCTGTCTTAGTGTTTTTATTGCATAACACTGTGTGCACTCTATTCAACTTGTTTGCAGAGTTTTTGGAAAAAATGCATTTAATTTTTATAACATGTTTTGTTTCATTTCACTTTTTTTTAAAGTTGCATGTATGATGAGGTGTTTTATTTAGAAAAAAACTCTGCTTGCTTATTTATTACTCCTTCGTACGTATTTGTCAGCTTTAGCCTTGTTATGGTAGAAATCTTCATTTTGAATAGGAAGCATTGGAACAGTACTCCACCTCGTCCACCTCCACTAAAGAAATGAAGTTTGGGCTCAAAATTAACAACAGTTTGCATGAATCTGTTTGAGTTACGACAACTTGTAATAGAAGTATGTTTAAGTAGCCGGACTGAAGTCGGGGAATTTGCTTTTCTTCAGCAATCAAATGTATTTTTATTTGCAATCTCTGAAATGGTCCAGGTATATTTATAAGAAGGAGAGGGGACATACAACCCTGGAATCAATGCAAAGAAGAATTAAGGTATCAAATCAACTGTGTTAAGTTAACTCAACTTGAATTTAGTTTTAAGTCAAATAATGCAGAAATTTGAGTTTAAATCACACACAATATTAAGTTGATGCAATTACTAGCATTATTATGTCAAAGCATTCAAATAAATCTAGCAATAATGCACTTAAGTAAGTGGTGGCAATTGGTCCCGTAATTTTTTTTTTTTACAAAAGACACATTAATACACCAACAATGACAAAATGTTCTTATTCATGGGTCACATTTGCAAAAAAAACTTTTTTTGTATTTTTATTCAACAATGTCACTATGTTTTTAAATATCTGAAGTCCTCCATCACTGCTGTTGATGCATGAAAACACTGATTTAACACAAGTTTAAGCTCCTAACTCCTGCTCACGTTGTCCAGTTTTCTAACTTCTAGATTTAAGTGTAAAATGGGTTCACTGCAGCTGCACTGACTCCTCCATCGTGACTAAAGTCTGTGTATGTTCTGCAAACTTTTAGGGAAAAACAGCAACATTTTCAGATTCTTTTTGTCATTGCAAATACTTTGTTTTTCTACATTTCTGATTTTATATTGGGCTGCAAGGTGGCGCAGTTGGGTAGCACTGTTGCCTCACAGCAAGAAGGTTGCTGGTTCGTGTCCCGGTGGGGGCACCTGGGATCTTCCTGCGTAGAGTTTGCATGTTCTCCCCGTGCAGCGTGGGTTCTCTCCAGGTTCTCCGGCTTCCTCCCACACAGTCCAAAAACATGTTGAGGTTAATTGGTGATTCTAAATTGTCCGTAGGTGTGAATGTGAGTGTGCTTGGTTGTCTGTCTCTAAGTGTAGCCCTGTGATAGACTGGTGACCTGTCCAGGGTGTCCCCTGCCTTCACCCTGAGTCAGCTGGGATAGGCTCCAGCCCCCCATGACCCTAGTGAGGATTAAGCGGTATATAGATAAAGGATGGATGGATTTTGTATTTGCACACACTTAAACACTGAACGATGTCGACATTTGAATCAAATATCATTTTAGATTTACAGACCCAACTGGAGAACCAGTGACAGGAAAACTGCCTTAAAGTTACACAACACACTAGATTAATATGAGCACTGAGAAATGAATCTGGAATAACATAAAAATGTGTACGTTGGACATGATTAGATTACTTTAAAACTATAAATAGCTATTTTGCAGTAACTCACAAAAATATGTTGAATCAACGTAATTATTGTATTCAATCTGATAAATGACATATTGTGATCTCACGGGCAATAATTCATTTAGAAGAAGAGGATAATTATGTCCCTTCGTTAAATTCTGTACATTTGGGGCTGATATTAAAGTCAAGTAAATCTTTTATACTTCATTTGTAAGTACAAAAAACTGAAATGCTTCAATATTTTATTGTATTGACACCTTCACATTTACCATTTCATCTGCATTTCCAATCAGCTGTTTATGCTGTAAATCACTCACTCTTTTTGTACGTTTATTTGAAACAACTTGCACATAAAACGTTTGGTTTATCTAGTACATGGAAGCATTGAGTACACTTGACACACGAATACACAAAATATACACAAAATACTATGAATTGTCGTTAATATTTTCTAAGGTCTATGTACAAGAAAATAATGTGTAAAAAGACAGAAAATTGTGGAGTTTTATTTTGAAAAACCAACAAATATTTTATGCAAAGTTAGCTAAAAGTATTAATTTGACATGAATTCATGCTGTATATTCAAATACTGTTGTTTTTTTGGTTTAATTCTCTATTAAAACACACAGTATGGGCCAGATATCTATGTGGTTGATTAAACTTGGACAAAAATCGTACAGCTTTACAAATCGTAGCACAATTCATTAAAAAATCAAAGCAAAAAAAAAAAAAAAGTCATTCTCACCTCAGATGAGTTTTTGTGTCGGTAGAGTTTTGATGTCATTTATGAGATAAACTGGGATTTACAGTCGCTGCAGCACCACGAGCCTCAACACGAAACATCATATCGACTAAACAAAGGCTTATCAGGTCTTCTTTAACACTGAATGAAAGTAATAGTGATGCACCAGTGAAAACAATTCACAAAGTGTAGCTCAATCTGTGTATTTCATTATCCAGCCACGATAACAGAGTCTGTTTGTGCGTTAAAGGTGGTTCCTCCTCCTCCAGTAACTGATGAATCTGTACAGACGACGCACAGACGCTTCACTGTCGCACAATGAAAGGACATCTGTTGTTTGTAGCTGCAGAGCTTCTCAAAAAGCCTTTAAAAGTGCAGCTTTAAACTCTGTCTGGAGTCCTGGAAGTGATGCATTTTATGTTTCAAGCAGCAACAGAAGTTTAGCATAAATATTCATAAACTTCATACGGAGCACTTTTCAAAACAAAGTTCAAAGGAGAGAGAAAAAAACTCCCAACCAAAATAAAAAAAAAAAAAAACACTTTTTGAGGACATGCAGAGGCCACAAAAATCACAAGAACTGGTTGTTCTGAGAAAACACATTATTTGAAGCAGAGTTTCTTGTTGTTTTAACAGGTCTGTTGTTGAGGGGAAAAGGAGTATTAAAAGTTATGTTCTTGTCAGCTGACATCCAGAGAGCTGCCTGAAAGAACTGCTCAAGTGAAACCCCAATAAAAAAATGCATTCAAACTTCATTTATCATTGTAAATTGCGCTCTTCATACATGTTGTCTTGTTTTGTTCTCAAAAAAAGGCTCCAGATCTGCTAATTGGAATAAATTATTTAAAAAGAATTAATGCCTAAACACTCTTTCCAGGACAGATGCAAAGAAATTCTGAGGATATAACAAATCTACAGAACAGTAAAATAAACAGTTATTAATGTGTGCACACATGTAGATGTTCATGTTACATCTACACACACAGAATAAACATGAATGTACAGAAAATACACAAACTTCCCCAGTTCATAAAGTAAGAAACAAAGAAATAAAGTCAAATGTGGGAAATGAGAGAATCAAAATAGCAACATGACGCTGGTGATCTGAAATGGAATGATGATGATGATGATGATGATGATGATGATGGAGCTAATCCATCAGCTTCATCCATACTGCTGCTGTTGTAGCATCACAGACGGAGAGATCTCACAGAGAGATTAACTGAAAGCATCCTGCACTGCCCGAGGAGCTCGTGCTCGTAGATCAGGTCAGAGATATTTGCCGTGTGCTCGTCCAGATTTGAAAAGCGATCAATAAATGCTAAAAATGATTCTTAAAACAGATGTAATAAGGTCTTTCCCTGCAGGTGTAGTTAGACGTCTGCGCCGGCGAGGAGAAGCAATTCACATTCAGGCTGACGTAGACAGAATCAGAGGTTAAAAAATAGATGTTTTAAAAGCATTTCCCCCCCTTTTCTGGGTCGGTAACAGATGAAAAGTGTATTTTGGAGAATGTTTGTGTGGATTATACATGAAGAAATGTAAGAAATGATTCAGCATAGGCAGAAATAGACATGATGGCTGATTAAAGGAAGGAGACTCTCAAACTGAGCTTGATCACAGAAGCACAGTGAGCTGACAAAATAAGAATGAGGGAAGCCGCTGATGTTCTATTTTTTATTCACTGTCAACTAGTTACATAAAAAGAAACCAGCGTTGTGTCCTATTAGTAAGCATACATCTGTATGTAGTGCTTCAGTTTAAACAATGGCCTCAATTTCTGAAAACAGCTGTACTTATTTTTAGAGCAGTTGTTACTTAAATAGCAACAAATAGTCATTTCTGAGGATTGCTTTTAGCCATGTAGGCTCAGGTAAGTGTTTCCCAACAGCTCATCCAGAAAAATATGTTTTTGTACGACTGCCTTCCAGCTGTTTGATCCCTATTAGCAACATTATTTAAAACCAGTAAAAATCACTGTTGCACTAATAAACGTACGTCAAAGATTGGTTAGGTTTTGATCAAGTCGTCCATTCTGTCTTTTCCTACCAGGTGATACTAACCATAGAGCATCAGTGACAGAAGGTAATGCTCTAGTAAAGCTTTGGTTAGGTTTAAGCACAAAAACAGCTTCTCTAGAGTTCAAGGACAAGATCTTAGTTTGGGTTTCTACTGCTTACAATAAATAAACACCTGGTTGTGGTTAAGGAATGGTTTTCGCTAAATAACAGAATTTTGGTTTGGGATAAGAAATGTGCTCTGGTGTTTTCATGTCTCATGTTTTGTTGACCCATCCATCCACCCCGAGTATCTCAATGGACACGAGCTGTTTCCAAAAAATGTGTGGATTGTGTGGCGACTAAAAGGTTCCATGAGTCCACTGGAATCATGTTTCAAATGCTTTCTTAAGTCCTAAAAAATAAATAATTAGACTTGTTTCAGTTTTATTACATCAGTATTGATGCCACCTGTAGGTGTCCTGTTGGGGTGCAGGATGGTGGCTCTGACTGTGACCATTTTGGCAGTGACTCCTCCTAACTCCTGGTTTATCCAAAAATTGTAGTTCTCATGAACCAGAATTAGCTGCTAAGACCAAACCTGGTTTTGTACCAGACTGTAAATATGTTTATTTCTGCTGTAAAGTTGGACATCTTAACACGGGCTACTAAGGGTCACTGCCTCACTTTTGAATCCAGCCTCAAGTGGCTATTTAAGGTACTGCAGCTTCTAAGGTTGCCATTTGTTGCCACTACAAATGAATGAAAGGATTTCACTGAATTTTCATGTAGACCTTCTCATCGGTTGCGGTTGCTTGACAAGGCCTGGATGTCATGGGTTGGTCCATCTTCCACGGGAATTCTTCTGTCGCTCCAAGATGTTGTGTCAAGTCACGCTAAGGAATTATGAAATAACCTTGTTTTCAGTTGCAGGTTTGTAAAACATCTCAGGAAAATACTACAGTACTCAACTAATCAATAAAGTAAGGCAATGTTTGTGGACCTTATGAAAGTACTACCCACTGAGCAGGTGCTTCTTGGTAAAACAACCTCCAGTTTTTTAGGGAAAGTTTCTGCAGTGGAATCAAACCATTTGTGTTTGACTTATAGTACATAATGTCCAGAGGGGTGCTTTTGGACACGAGGGGTTGCACTGCTTCACAGCATTGGAAGGTGCGTGATGGACGTCCTACAGGTGATCGACTGGTGCTCTCCAACAGGAAAACAAAACAGGCTCCACCCTCCTACAGTCGTGTAATGCAACTGCACTAGATTAGACAAACACTTTGCTGGTGGGCTGCCTGCTTCTGGATTTCAAACTGGACCAAGATGGCGGATGAAAACAGTTCACTAAAATGTTTTTCTGAAAATCATTTGAGGCAAGCAATAAGCCATGCAGCTGCTGAATCTGTCATTTTTGGATTCATAACAGTTACTTTGAAGGTTTTTCTGGAGTTTCCAGAGTCAACGGATCATGCTCGAAACCTTAATTTTATGTAAATGAGGAGTGACACGATGCTACCACAATGCATTGCTCAGCTTCTTCCATAGACGGTGAGTGAGAAGCACTGAAGGAACGGATTCCGTTGATTCGTACCGTCACTCCTTTGGTCCTGTTGTAGATATGACCAGTAGGGGGCACTAGCACAAAACAACTAGATTAAGGTTAAGAAAACGTCGAGTTCATCGCAGCGAAAACGTGTGTGGCTACGCTTGAGAGGACACGTAAATATAACACATGTATGTGGGATGAACTCAAAATAAACCCCAGCTGTGTTCGATGCAATAAAGGAACATGTCAGCCGGTACAGGAGTGTGGCTGACTGATGTGCTTTTAATAGTTTTGGGACATCAGTGGAGCTCCTGTGGCTCAGAGGAAGAAAGTATATCTGGCTTCGACTACACTAAGAGCACCTGTTGCATCCTTTTATTGTTGGTTTTAATCCTTGCTCAGGAATATATAGAAAGATAATCACCAGATTTATCCTCTAAGAGTTTGGGTTATGATGATTTCCAGGTATCAATTCCAGTCACCGCAAGTGCAGCTTGTATTCACAACCCGCAGCACAAAGGGCCGTATAATAACCATGCATTAAAATCTAGAGTGGAGCTGCTGCATGTTTCACCCCCATTTGCCAGTGATTGTGTATAATCTGCTTATGAAAAAAATGGAAGGACTCCCCCTGGGAGGCACCAGAGAGACTTCCCAGAAGCAATAACTCACATCAGTGTTGCCATCAGTGTCACAGGGGAATAATGTGCAATAGCACATCGTAAGGGTGGAAAGCTCAGCGGCAGCAACAACAACAACAACAGCAGCACATCAGAAAAGCAGTTTCGCAGAAAGGCTGTCTTTGAAGTGTGTTCTTATTGTAGGGCAGTTAAAGGGCACATGGATCTCGGAGCTTTAACAGGGATATTTAGGAAAATGTTTGCAATTTGGCAAATTGGGCACTTTTCAAAGGTAACTGTTGCTCAAGTCTTTATTTATGTATTTGCTCTGTGGCTGTCTTCAACCGGTGCTGCAG
Organism: Stegastes partitus; assembly: GCF_000690725.1. Taxonomy (NCBI): domain Eukaryota; kingdom Metazoa; phylum Chordata; class Actinopteri; family Pomacentridae; genus Stegastes; species Stegastes partitus. The sequence goes on from NW_007579153.1 coordinate 191,675, forward strand.
TTGTCTTGACTCTTTGAGTAAAATCCAGATAACATTTGCGACATAAAACTATGATATCCCCAACGACACAATACTTGGACCATTCAGTGTAACACTGAAGGGCTTTAGGAGAACACAGTCGCTTTTTATGTTCACATTTCCTCCTGGGGAGCAAGACAAAAGTGTGACAAAAGTCTAAACAAGCACTTAGTAGAGAACAGGACTTCTATATGGCAACACCTGCTCTTTAATTCCCCTCAGAGCAGGTTTTTATCTACAGCCACTCGACAGCAAGGAATAAAACTGGAAGCAGGAACAGAATCCAAATGCACCGAATACAACATGAACACAAAGTGGTTTTTATGAACGCTTCTGTATCTTAATGATTGGTATGGTTTATTGTGGTATTTAATATTTCAGAAGGCATTTTTTTCAGCTTAGAAATACTACAAGTATGATTAATACAGCTTTAGTGCTTATTGTCTCCCCCTTTGGGAAAATATGTGTTGGGTATTCGAGAAAACCGTCTACGTAGCAGCAGCAGCAGCAGACATGTACATTTAAACTAGTTGTAAGATAAAAAGATCAAACCTCCAGCGTGAGCTTACAGTTACAGCATTGTTTTTTTTTCTACTGCCTATTAAAATTTATTGTGTCTGCTTTTCAGACTCCCAGGGACCCACGCGGAAACATTCAAAAAAAAAAAAAAAAGTGCACGAAATCTCAAAGTAACTGCGGGTTTCAGTGAACTTTGAAACTCGAGTCATTTTTTAAAACAAGTTTCCCTGCTCGTATTCATGAGGGGGCCAGTGCAGATCACTGCTGCGTGGGCGGCGCCGGCTCTGTATAGTCTTAGCACGACTATCAGGCCGTGAGCAGTCATACAAATTTAAAATGTAATCGCCATGCAAGCGATCCAGCAGCGACAGCAGCAGGAGAAACACGTTGATCGATTGCGATGGCCCCTCGTAACACCGAGGTTATGGCGGTGCGGACGTCAGGGCCGCGGTGATGATGATGATGATGATGATGGCGGCTAGGATGCTGATCAGCAGGTGTTCAGGCACCTACTTATCGCCTGTCGTATAGGCTGATACATGGTTGATTGTGTGAGGTCCATGTGGGCCTATATTTCTCCCTTTTATGTTGTCTCTAATCCGCTGCAGATCTGTATCCTGCCTCTGATTTATGAGTGAAAGCAGCTCCCCGGGGTGCTGCAGGATGGGGACCTTGACAAGGGAATCTGACTGGCTTTTTGTCCTTTCCATAATTAGAGAGTACATCCAATTCACCCCGTTCATTACCCCCGGGCCCAGTGACAAATGATGAGCAGGCCTGTTTTAATGCAGGCTCACTGGCTGTCCCGTTCAGGGTGAACGAGCAACAGTGCATACAAGAGCACCAGAGATAGGAGTAGCATTCACAAGCTAGTTCAATTATCATATCACACTAAATGTTAAGTGTCTTTCTTCTTCTTCTGACATCCCTCAGACACTAGCTGCACCAGAGGACTGAACAAACAGGGAGGATTTAAAGAACGACATAAGTCACTCTGAACGCTTTGGCACATTCAAGTCTGTTGTGAGTTTGTTAGACAAGCTTCACTTAAATAAATCCTGCTTTCATGAAGGTTGTGATCATTTTGGAGGATGCAGTTTGTGGGACAGTATTGTGTGTTTGATAAAAGTAAAGGTGGGAAATAATTCAATACGACTGCATCAACACCATTATAACCTTCATGAATTTATCTACTATTAGTTGTTATTCATTTAGTCAGAGGCAGCACATGAACTGGGAGATTTTGTTTTACAGTAAAAGTTTTGCACTAAAGTATACACAGAGTTCCATTTGTTCCATATGTTCAGTTGCTATTTAAGGTCCGAGCACTAACGGTGCAAGGACCCTATTGAAACCCTTGTGATT
>NW_007579154.1:0-8849 GCF_000690725.1 Stegastes partitus
GCCCTCAGAGGGGCTCCGCCGTCGCCGGCTCCCGGCCCGAGTACGGCCCCCAGAGGGGCTCCCGGCCCGAGTCTGGCCCCTCAGAGGGTCTCCGCCGTCGCCATCTCCCGGCCCGAGTCCGGCCCTTCAGAGGGGCTCCGCCGTCCCCCGCCCCCGGCCCGAGTCCGGCCCTCAGAGGGGCTCCGCCGTCGCCGTCTCCCGGCCGGAGTCCGGCCCCCATAGGTGCTCCCGCCTCCGCCGTCGCCGGGCTCCAGTCCGGCCCCCAGAGGGATCCCGCATCCGCCGTCGCCGGGCTCCCTTTCGGCTTCCAAAGAGATTCCGCCGCCGGTCTTCAGTCCGACCACCCGAGGGTCTCCGTCTCGTTCGTCGCCGGCCCCCTGATGGGTTCGGCCGCTGGCCTCCAGCCCGACCGCCCGAGAGTCTCCGTCTCGTCCGTTGCCGACCTCGACCGCAACCACCTGATGGGTTTCTTGGCCACAAGCCTCCAGTCCGACCTCCTGATGGGTGCCATGGCCTCTGTGGCCCCGCCTGGCCATTCAGCCTCCAGGCCGTCCTCCGGAGCAACCCTGCCTACCTGTGGAGTATATATTTTTGTTTGCCTTGCTGACAGGCTCCCAGGCTGTCCTCTGGACCTTTTGGTTTTTTAAACTGTGGTTTATGACCTGTTTCTGGATTACCTGCCGGCTTTGTTTTTGGTGGTTTTGTTTTTTCTCCCCCTATAGACTTCGGATTATCTGCCAGACTGTTCTGGACATCTTTTTTTTTTTTTTTTTTTGTCCCTCCTCCGGACCCCCTCCACCCACCAGGCTCATTTTGGACCTTGTTTAGTGCCCGTTTGGCCTCATTGTGCGCCAGGAGGCGCACGGGGGGTGGGGTAACTGTCATGACCCCCCAGCCCTTTCCTGTCTCCCTCTTTTTCTCCCTCTCTTCTCCCTCCTGTCTGCCTCTCGCTCTCTGTCCCTCTCCCTCTCTGCCCCTGTGCATCTTGGCTCTAATCAGGACAATCACCCTCAGCTGCAACTTCGGACTCACCTGCACACTATCACCACTGCTCCTATAAATACTCGGTTCATTCCACCACAAGCCGCCGGCTCATAGACATTATATTTGCACGTTTCTGCCAGTCTCCACTTCGCCTCTCCCTGGATTTCCCTGAGCCTGTCTGCCCCCTCTGTTTTCCGTCCTTAGTGAGTATTCCTGTTTGTGTGAGTTTTCCAGTTTTTTTGTAACTTAGAATCCGTTAGGTTTCCCCCTCCGTTCTTAGTTGGAGTTTTCTCTGGTTTTGCAGTTTCGTCCTTTTTTTTTTTTTTTTTTAATTCTGTCTATTTGTTTCGTTCTGTTTCCCACTCTGTTTCGTCTACACCCTTGTATTTAGTTTTCAGTTTTGTTTTTGCCTCATTAAAATCCTTTTGCACTGTACCTGCCTGTCAGCCTGATCTGTGTCTGCTCCTGGGTTCCCCGATTGCCCCCCGTGACAGAATTATGGAGCACTTTATTTCATGTGACATCCCAATAATGCAGAAATGTTCCACTTTGGATGGATCCAAATCCAAAATGGTAACACGTGGAAGGGTCCTTGTAACGCTTTGCAGCTCTGCAGTTTAGTTCACACTACCAAAATAAATCAAATGAAAAATAGGTTTTAAAATTCCAATTTTTTTTTTTAGCACTTCAGAAATGAACGGTTGTCTGTCATTTTATTTTGAAATTATTCACACTGGAGGTTTTGCGTCAGAATTATATTTTTGAATAAAAACTGTAATATGTATGAATGTATTTTAACTTTCCATTTCTGAGTTTTGTACTTGCGATTGGACTGTACCATTGGTGACCAGGGGAGTCTACAGCCAGCCATGGACACAGGAGCCCATTCAAATTATACAGTATGCAGCGTTTGACCATGAAATAATTTATCAGCTGTATAATTTTGGAACGCTTTGGACTTATGGAAACATCACTCACAGACTGGAGCCACTGGCAGATGTACTGCTGTTGTTGTTTCGATTAATATAACGGCCTTCAAATGCGTTTTTGACTGTGCCCAGAGGGTAAATATGTGTATATGATCCTCAAGTATAATCTATAGGATGATAAATGCATGAATGAATAAATAAACAGATTAAACTAAAGACAATATTGTTATAGACCACATATTGTCTGTGTCATTTTATTAGTGCCCTACAGATATTGCAGCTGATAAATCATTGCATGGTCAGATGCACTACAAGGATTCCAATGGACACTAATGGTACAGTCCAATCATAAGCACAGAAATGAAAATATAGAATATTTAGTTCTTTTTTTATTTCAATTTAAAGATCTGATTCTGAAGCAATAACCCTGAAATTGAGACAATTCTCTATTTGTACGGTAACTAACAAGAATAGACAATGAAAGTTTTAAACCCATTTTTCATTTGATTACTTTTGAAGGTGCGAACTGAACAACAAAGTCTCAATCTGCTGGGAGAAATGTCGACAGTACATAATGTGTTTGCATTTTATTTTCACAGGTAACAGCAGTGACCCATCATGTTGCAATGCCATGAGTCTTTCATTGAGCAAGCGACTCATTTCAGGACACGTACAATCAGCCAGCAGAGATCACATCAGCTACCGAGATCGACTGATACGTCCTCATTAATATTTATGACTCGATAACTGCAGGGCCAAGAGGTTCTGTAGTAACTGTAAATTAGGGACCAGCCCAGGTTACATTGTCAGCTGAATTGCTTTAACACTTTTTGAAAAATTGACTCCATTACAACTTGATTGATTTCTTGTGCATCTTTCCTTCTCGTATGGTACTGCAGGCCACAAGCAACAGTTCCTCTGCTACTTTAAGAGGAAATAATAAACCTACTGCCCAACAAACATCTGTTTTTCTTCTATTTAATATTAGTTCTAGCTTCTTCTTTTTTTTGCCCTTTTCAATACAATCAATGAAAAAGTGTCCATGTGTGTCGCATCATGTCATTAGCAGGGTGTGAAATCCTCCACAGCGAGAGATGTCAGATAGAAGCTGCAGGGGGGCTTCTCATATCAAACACTCCATCCCTCCCTCATGCACGCACCAACGCATACTAATCCACACACATGCACGCTCAGTGGCTGTGATGCACAAACAAAAACAGTCCAGACATAAAAAAAACCACAACAGCACTCCTTCTCTGCTGCTGCGTGTACCTGGTCAGAATCAGTGTTCGATGCAGTCGGCTGTTTCTGAACATGCATGGAAAAGGCACGAGCTGCCTGTAGGGGTGCAGCCTGCTTACATTAACATACTAATTAAACCGTGCATGTGTGAGTGTGTAGTGCACAAGTGTTGCAAGCATGTGTTCTACTTAAAGATGAAGATGCTCTATTGTTCAGTATCTCACAGCTCCTTCTCTCATAAACAAGCTTCATCATCCAATAATGTGTAACAGATGTGAAATTTAAAATGCTGGATACGTGGAGTCTGCATGACGGCCGAGGACACGTCAGCTTGACTTGTGGTCAGACTGCTTCTTTTAAATGATGAAATCATGTCTGAGTAAAGAGCAGCATATTTTGTTTGGTGTGCAACGCTGAATATCTAGATGCTGAATAGAGGATCATACAACAGGCAGCTGCGCAAACAATTCTGCAGGTGTAAGTAAAGTTACCAGTGGGATTATTTGCTTTATTGGTGACATTTCAAGCTGTAAAATATAGTTGATTGGAAATTCCTCCTTTTAAGCACTTCGTAACTCGTTATAACTCACCAGCCTGAATGTGGGCTGATTGAAAATTCTGCTACTGTATTTTTAATGGCGTTGGCCCCGATTATACATCATTTGAAAGCACAAAGCCTCATGATTCAGATGGTATAAATGATTTGAAGATACCGATACCACAGCTACAGCAGCGGCAGTTCTCTACATTGTAATAAAAACGTGTATTCAGCAAAACGGTAGCTTGTAACCTCCTTCACCATCCTTGTTAAATCGGTAAGTGCTGCACATTTTAACTGTAAGAATTCAGCAAACAACATGCCTCTAATTGTTTCGCCTATTTTAGTAAAAAGTGGATGTTAATGTGTTAAACACGCTAAATTTCACTTAGTTTCTGAAACATTTTGAAGGAAGTCGGAGTCCAAATGAGGCTCAATTTAATAGTTGTTATTGAGTTTCAAAAGTTTCAGATGTCTGCAGGTCACAGCGTCGGTCAAAATATTTCCACTGTGCCTTGACGCTTCTTTGTGGCGTCTTCTTCTTGTCTTTATTTGAAGTGACTAACTCAAAGCAGAGCTGCACACAAACGAGCGGTGAGCGTGAGCGAAGGATTTCTGAAAGCATCAAGAGCAGATTTACAAAAACGAGAGCAAAGCGTCATTTTATCTATAAGCTAAGTTCTTTTTTTTTGTTCTGGTTCAAGTTACAGCTATAATGAAAATACAGTGCATGTGCAATTGTTTTACTCTCATTGGAGAGTGCTGCAAGCGATCTGTTGAGACTGCAGTGAAATTTGTGTTGAGCAAAGCGTTACTGAGCTGAGCACTGTGGGAAAGTTATGAATATGAAAATGATGAGAGCAAGGAGCAAAACTTTACATCCACTTTCCTCACATTTGCTGTTAAATCTTCACATATGTCTGTTAAGTCAATACCAATAAGATAATAAAAGGATGACGTCCTTAGAATATAATGAATGTGGTGTCTGTGGTGGTGTTCTTGTGCAAAATCCCAAGTCACACACAATTAGACCCGAATTATATCGTCTGCATTCGTGAGTACACAAGGGTCTGTCTGATGTAAGTCTCGTCATTCCTCAAAGTCCACGAGAGTCAGTGTGCAGCCCAAAATATGTGTCCATGCAGCAACTACGGTCCAAGGACAGTAGAGTGCATGTGCAGAACACATAAAGGCAGATCTCCTGCACATGTATGAAACAGAGTCCACCAAGCAGACTAGAAAATCGTATATTTGAAACAACTACACTTCCTTGGTTTCCCCAGCTGTCCGTGTGTACGTAGACAGACTTAACGAGACAGACTGGCTCTTCAACTCACCAGTGTGAAGAAGCTTAAGAAGATGTAATTCCCACTTTGCTTTCATGTACGGTGACCTCAGATTGTTTCAGAGGCACAGATGTCAACAGCCAACTGACCGATAACTTCACACTGGAGATACAGATTGGATCTTTGTGAAGTCAGCTTCAAAAACACCTGCAACTACTGCTTATCGCCATAAACGCTGACAAAGAACGCAAAGCAGGCGTAAAATAATCAGCATGAGTGGTAGTGGAACAATCTGTAGGTTAAAGCTGTGTATCTGATCGGAGCTCACCTGATTGAACCCCCTGTTGAAATAAGGAAGCAGGAATAAGCGACAATAATGAATAAGGCACCCTCAGCTCTGTGTGGATGTGACCTTGAAGAAGACATGAAAGAGTAGAAGCAGACAGGAGATCATCTGTGAGATGAAGCATGAGTGTGTGTGGGTGAGAGGTGAAGAGAGACGTCGGCCTGTGGGAAAAATAAGAGCGACAGACTCGAAGAACGCCGTTATCGGTGTGTTTCAAAGGATATGAAAGCAAAGCGGGTCTCTTGTCTGTCTTTTAGTCTTTGTTTAATATGTATGTGTGTATGTATGTAAATGTGTGGGTGGTACTTTGTACAGTACAAGTGTGAAGCAGCTGACAGTAAAAAGGGAAAGACAGATGCAGGTTGTTAGTGCCGCTCTATGTGGTGTAAGAAAACTTAACGTAACTTTGCTTGCCTTTGTTCTGTTGGGGAGGTAATTCCACTTATTTTACAGCAATAACTAGCTCCTCTGCTCTGCATGTATCCAATGAAGTTGCAGGTATATATTGTGTTTTAAATGCTGGGAGAACCAAGACGTCACTAACATGACCGAGTGTTTTCACCTTGAAACTGCAGCATACTAATGTCTCAGCTAATCACATCAATTCTAATTTCCGGAGTTTCATAAACAACGAACGAAAGGAATCAATTCTCTCAGTTTGCACGGTGGGGCTATCATTATTCTTCTTTAGAATCGTGTCCAGTTCGAACATGTGTGGCTGAATTATACTACAGCTTGCCATTGTGTAGTGTAGAATAGTTTTATAGTGTTGGAGCAGAGTCATAAGTGAGCTGGTGTGCTGAGCTGCAGCGAGCTGTGTGGCAGGGACTTCAACGATCAGCACATTCTGAAGAAGACAACTATCTGGAGTTACATATAAGAGACACCTTTAAGGTAGAAAGGGATTATTTTAAAGGGAAACATGTTTAAATATGTAACTTTGACAATTGAGAACCTGAAATGTTACCAGAATAACCAAACTGACTGGTGCTACTGCTTCTAGGCGTTTTAAAAATGACATTTAGAAAAAAAATGTGTAATATGACTGCATGTAAAACTATTTCTAATGCAAGAAATTAAGGAAATATTAAGCCTCAATGAGAAATAACTAATTAACCTTCAATGAGTAATTCTGTCCTACCTTTATTAAGTTTATTCTTTAGTTTAAACCTAGTTTTTGTTAGAAATTTGTACTAGAATTTCTACCACTCAGGAGATTATGTGTGAGCCCTGTCATAAACGGTGACAGGAGTCTGTTTTAGAGCAGAGTGAGTTGATAAATGGGTTAGTAATGGTTGGCTTTCTGAAGATAATTAGCACTGTATGAACACTTTCCCTGTAGATGCACAATCGGATGGAGTTAATTCATTACATGTGTGACCTGCATATAATACTGTCCATTATGCAAATACACACAAACAGACACAGATGCGAAATGTGCTGAAACTAATCTGCTGCGTGGAAGCTGTTTGATGAGCTCCTCTGAAGTTGTGTTTTATGTTTTTATTATACAAAACATAATTGGTATGTGAATGTGATTCGCACAGCCTTTAGAAACACAAAGAAAAACACATTTCACTTTGAATGTCTCTGTTTTTCCACCAGTAAACAGAGATAGCTTTCTACTACATTACCTGTACATGTGCACAGTGTTTGTGTGTGTGGAAACATTCTGGGTCTGCACTCACCACTCCTGCTGCGTAGCATCCTGGCTGAGACGCCGTTGGCTCTTCCTCCGCTGGGCGAACAGGCCGTGGCATTTTCTACTGAGCTCACCTCACCTCCCTGCTGCTTCAGCAGGTCTGTTAGAGTCCTAGAGACGCACACACACACACACACACACACACACACAAACATTGCCTGTAAATCGGTGCTCAACATGTAATTTGGTCTGAAAAAACAGCTTAAATAAAACATATAAATCACTGAATTCAGATCGTTTTTATGTCTTATAGATGAAATCTTGCTGCTCCATTTAATTTTGGATGTTAGGATGTGTTAATAATTGACAAAATAAATGAGGCAGAGTGTAATGTGGTTAAAAAAAGATCTCAGTAGTTGGTGAAACATTTTATGTCTCCACTGTTGCTTTGGGCAAATTATGAAATACAAATGTCCCCTGCTTTTACCATCTACACCCTGAGCCTTATGTGGCTTCAAGACAAATCTCACACTGAGATGATGCCAAAACAGAAATTTAAATGGAAAATCAAACCAAATAGAAGGTTCGGGTTTAACATGATAAATATTTTGTTTTGCAGAAGCCACACGAAACAATGAATATCAGAAAAACAGAAAAACGGAGCCCCGCTTCCCTCATCTGATCCCCAGCACATAAAACATTATTTGTATCACCCTTCATCTTGAAAATAATTGCAAAATTACTACTTAATCTTTTATGTTGGTACTGCTGCAGCGCTTGACTCCAAAACACATTAGTTGGTCAGCAGTGAGATAACAAATATCATCTGTTATCCTGACAGTTGTGTGTTGTTGGTCTCTTGAGAGGGCTTTTCCCTGCAGCTGGAAGCAAGGCGTGAGCACACACAAACACACACACACGCACGTAAACACACACACACACACACACACACACCAACCCACAAACATGCAGGCAGTTCATTCACAGGACATCCCCTCATCCCAGGGGAAACCGTGTTCACTATGTGTGGAAATGGTTGTACAGCTGGAGTGCGCAGAAAAAGGCTTTGTTTTTCAAAAGGAACTCTCAAAGAATCTGCTGGGAGAAACAATCCCCCTTAATAAGCACACATTAACATCACAGTTATAATGAGAGGAGTCTGTCCGTCCATTACGGCTGCAACTAATGATTACTTTCATTGTGGATTAGTCTGCTGGTTATCTGCTTGATCTATAAAATGTCAGAAAATGGTGGAAATTGTCGATCAATGTTTTCCAAAGGCCAAGATGACATCCTTAAATGTCTTGTTTGGTCCACAACACAAAGATCTTCAGTTTACCGCCACAGAGGAGGAAAGAAACGAGACAAAACATCACATTTAAAAAGCTGCAATCGGACAATTTTGACTTTTAAAAGTGGACAACTAATCAATTAATCATTGCAGCTCTACTGTTTGTGTGTCTGTTCTTCACATTTCTCAACAACAGTTTGTCTGATCTGCTTCACACTTGGTGGATGTATTGCTGGGGACCCAAGGAAGCGCAGTGTGAAGTTGAGCCTCCTATTTTGACGTCCTCGACAGGCCTTTATCGTCAGGGACTTCACACCAGCTAACTGACTGCAGCTCTTTTGAAAACTCTACAAAAACTTACTACCAGACTATTTTGGATAGCGTTACCCCTTTTAGGTAATATATGATACTGTATCTAGTAAACAGGAGGGTCAACTGGTAAATACCTGGTATTAATAGCTATTAATTAGACTGAGTAATGGTGTGTTACCATGATGCAGGGCTGAATCATGACTGCACCACCACTTTGATGTTTGAGCTCTCTTAACTTCTCTCTATCTGCACATTTGAAATTTTACTTACAAAATCAAT
>NW_007579154.1:9011-81246 GCF_000690725.1 Stegastes partitus
GGCTCATCTTCACTCTGTATGTTTATGCATTTTGTTCAGTGCATCCTTGAGAAAAAAAAAAAAAAAAAGAGCAGCTGCATTTGACTGGCGGCCTTTTTGCTGCGCGATGTACGTGCAATATGGTCACATTTGGACTCAGCACTTGATGCGCTCGATTGCAATAAATGCATCTAAACACATATGTGAGTGCATACAGCTGAAGAAGCACAACGCTGGACTTCTGCACCTCCTTCCTAATGCTGATGACACATTTCTCCATGCAGACACACACACACACATGCAGACATCACTTTGAATAAACACGTTTCCGATCCCTGTGCATTTGCTGAGCTTACACTATTGATGGTATTCATTCCCTTGATCAATAATTCAAACACTAGTGCCTCTGTTTTGCCAGTGAAGCACATGTGTTCACCTCCTAGTACCACACACGCACACACACACACACACACACACACACACACATACGTAAATGCGCAGGTAACACAACAAACACGTAACAAAACACACAAGACTGACCTGACAGCGACAGCCAGCGGCAGCTTGTTCACACTCAACCTGCCAAATAGAAGAGTGGGTCCCTTTGGCCACTTCTCTGTTAACTATCTGTAGGTGTGATGATGTGTGTGAGTAACAGTGTCACAGATGCCAAAAAGTGGCCCCAGCAGGGACGATGTTGTTGGCATGAAACTGTTTTGATGTCCAATTTAATCCCATTTGTCAACACCCACGACTGTCACATGCGGATAAATGGTGCATGTGAGTTTGTTTGCATTCGTGACCTTACGTTTGACTCACAAAACAGCAGTAAAGGAGCAACCCACCATGAGCTTTGTTCATTTTCTAACTGAAATTTAAATGATTCTAAAGTCAATTTCTCTCATCTTCTCTCCAGTTTTTAATTCTTTTCCCTTTCACTCTTCTCATTCTTCCTCTCTCTGCCCCCTCCTCACCTAAACTCAGCCCTAAATCTGTCTCTTTCTCCTCTTTAAACCACACCGTTTGTCTTCCTCTCCTCCAATCTCTCCCTGCTCCTCATCCTCTCTCTCTGACTCATTTGCCGTGCGGCGCCTCGGGCCTCCACGCAAGCTTCTCTTGGCTCGCCGCTCAAACAACTTGCTGATTTGGACTTTTAATCTGCAACAAAAACTGCACCTGTCTCCGGGCTATGTAGTGTTTACGGAGCGTTGGCTGAGCTTCATGAGAGTTTCTGCGGATGCTTTTGAAAGAGCGAAGGTGGCCGTGCAGCTGGTTAAAAGGTTAATACTCGCAGGGCGGGTGGGGGATCTAGATTGACAGAAATAGTCCATGGTGTTTGCACATGAAATCAATCGTGACTAGGGATGAAGAGGTGCAGATTTGTTAATGAGACAGAATCAGTGCTGCCAGTTACTAGTCTTCTTGTTGTTTTGTTGGTGCAACGTTAGAAGTCAATTCATCTAGTTTTGTCAAAGTGGCTTTATTGAGTGTAGTTTTAAACGCCTGGTTTATTTAAGGTATACAATTATATGTAAAAACAATTGCAACTAAACTGTAACACCACATTTACATCACAAAACTCTAAAAATGTGCTTCATTGTCTTGTCTTTGTCATCAGCCTAAACCATGAGATTGGTCTCTTTTCCTCTTCATAGTTGAATATATTCGTTCAGTTCCAATTTTCTTGTTGGATATAGACACATCTACCTACAGCATCCGAATCAAAATGTAGTTTTCAAGTAGGAACAAATAGCAAGAAAAAAAAAATCATCTTGACAAAGCACGCTCCAACAACAGTGCAGCAAATGCAGCAAAAAGACTTTTGTACATCTCTCTAAATGATCGCACATTGGAAAAATGAGCCTATTACCACATCTTTCAAACCTTTCAACTGTCAGAAAATGAAACACCTCGTCCTATCGGTGTGCAACAGCTGCAAACTCTAAAAAATTACTGCTGAGCAATGTTTTTTATATACAGTGATAGCTTTGCATTATTGTGTGCCATGTCTTTAAAGTCAGGAATTTACATAAATCAGCCACAACATCAAATCCACCAACAGCTGAAGTGAATGACATTGGTCAGATCATTACAATGCATTGTTCTGCTGGAAAGTCTTGGATCCTAGAATTCATGTGAATATTATTTTAGCATAAACCACTCAGCTTAACATTGTTCCAGTTCTTTTTAACGGCAACAGCGCTCCTTGATAGTGGCTTTGACGTCCCCCAACAGAGCAATGCAATTTGCATTACTGATAAAACTGCTCAGTAACAGCTTGAGGAACACAACCAAGAGCTCAAGGTGCCTCTAAACCCCCCAGATCCCAATCTAATTGAGTATCTACAGAACAAACCTGATCCACACAGAACCTAAAGGAACCACTCTCTCAGAGGTCCTGTGTCTGAGCACCAACAAGGTCAGAGCTATTTAGATGCCACGAGGGGAACCTACACAATGTTAGACAGATGACTTTAATGTTGTAGCTGTTCAGTGTGTGAGCAAGTAATTGCAAGAACTTAAACAAATTCAACCCTTTCCCACACTGCCAAATGCCAAATACTTGAAAAAGCATCCACACACAGGCCAAAGCAAAGCTCAGCAGACCAACTTCCACCTCCTCTGCTGCCCTGAGTCAAGTTCCTCAGGCGGTGTTCACTCTGAGAGTTACTTTGTACTGATCCCAACCTTTTCAAAAAGCTTATGGAATATACATTTGAGGCTTATATATTCCATGTGCACCCTTCGGCTTACTTCTCCCATGGCTCTTTATTAACGCTATAACACATTATGTAATGGTATGAAGCCTCAGATCTGAGGGATCATCAGTTCCTCCAATGCTTTCTCATCACATTACAGCCACACTGAGATGAGACTTTGTTAATGTCCTGTAACAATCAATTATTCCACCCAGATCAGTCAGATTAGCACACACACAATGATTAGTTACAACAAATATTAACAATAACTGTCCAAACACAGAAATCAGCTCTGTCTGGAATGTGAAATGTTCTGGATATCATGACGCATTCAGGAAGAACAGTGTAGTACGTGTTTCCTGTTCGTCCTCATGTCTTCTTACTGCATTAACACACACATTATTGACCCTCTAACTGTATGCAGATATACTTTGACAAATAAGCCATCAGGTTCAATGGACTTCCAGTGAATTTGAATTCACTACTAACATTTGTTGTGTTTGTGTTAGTCAGGGACCATGAACAAACACATTTATCTCATATGACTAAAGATATATTGTACTAGATTTAGCTACAAGCTCATTTCCATATGCAGTCCCTGGACAGGTTGACACAATAGTGAATATAAAACGCAAATGCATCCTCTAAGTACTAGATACAAAGAAGATGATATGATCAAACATACTGTACACAGACAGCTTAACAAGCCGACACCCCGACTCCCACCCAACAACACACACACACACACACACAAAACGAAACACACACACACACACTGACAGGATACACCGATGCCTCTGTTTAGTCCCAAGACTGTTCCTTTAGTATATAAATACAACATTTTGTAGTCATGTCATATCGTTGAAACCTCCATGATTTCCTGTCCAAGACTTTTAAGGCTTGTCTATAAAATCTTCTTGGTTTTAAAGCAGTCTCAGATGAGAGATGCAAGAAATGCAGTAGTTAATATGTGAAAATATCTTTGTACGCAAGCATACTCTTGAGGCTTCATCAGTGAGTGGGTTTCTACAATGTCTTAAGATAGCAGTGTTGTATTCCAGTGTGTTACCCATCCTCTTGATGCACTTTTTGAACCCAGTATCTAAATAACCCCCAAGTATTTACAGCACCCTACAGAAGTGAGTACACAATATTATTTAAATGTCAAATGATTACAAAATTGAATCACCAATCTCACTCCTAATGAACAGTCAAATACAAATATCTAAGAAAAACTGCACAGAAGATGCAGAACCCAAGTTGGAAACTCAAAAGCAAACACGTAAGTGACTAAAATGGAGTGTGACTTCCTGTCAGTCTAACTGCATGAACATGGCTAATAAGTAAGCTGTGAACGCCAGGACTTTCTCAGTTTATCTTCATGTCTGCATCATGGTTCCACATTGAAAAGAACTACCCGAAGAAATGAAAAATCTGATTGTGAGACTTTACAAAGATTTAAAAAAAATATAAATAAATAAGAAATACAGAAAGATCTGTGACCAATCTGAAATCAGTGGAAACAAAGTTGCAGCAGTAGTCAAGAGGTATAGAATGAGCCATAGAACCACTAATCAGTGCTGCAGGGTCCACCTAAAATGACGCCACAATTAGTGAACTATGTGTTCAATCTAGCCCTAAAAAACAGATGATTAAGTGATACAGGGGCAATCAATGATAATTGGAGTTTCTGTGACACTGTGGTGGACCTTGGAAAACACCATCCTCCATGGAGGGCTCCAAGATTTAAAAAAATCTCAGATGGGGTCCAATGTGTTTGGCCTGAACCTGGTCAGGACTCCTACAGTGAACGCATATTCCAGACAGTGAACAACACAGGTGGTCGTGTGATGATATGGGGCTGCATGAGAGCAAAAGGTGTTGGAGATATTACATTTATAGATCGCACTATTAACGTCTGTGGCTATACCAAAATACTGGCTGACAAGATGATGTCCAGTCTGCAGAAGCTTGATAGAACAGTTTTTTAAAATATTCCTGCACAATAATGACCTGAAACACACTGCCTAACTCACACAAGAATTTCTAAAATAGAAAAATGTGAAAATCATGACCTGGCCAAGTGTGTTCCTTGACCTGAATCCACCAGAACACCTTTGGATTTCTAAAGAGAACAGTCGAGCAACACAACGCCTCTAGCAAAGAGCAGCTATAAAAAAAAAAAGAAGAAGAAGAATTCTCTTTAGAGTTTTGTTCAACACTGGTCTCCTCCATGCTGAGTCTAAGTCTGTCATTAAAAATGCAGATGGACATAGATGAGAGCAAAGATCCTGCTGTTCAACTCAGAAGTAATGCAGTTACTGTAAAGTGATAGTTATGAATCATTTGGTGTAATATTGCACACAGATCCATTCACTTCTGTTGTATACTGTAACTTTAATTACATTTTTGATCAATAATATTCGGAAAGGCCATTTTTCAGATAATTTGGTTTAGCTTTCAGTCTGCACATACACACCAATGGATAAATGTCACTAGATTAGCTGCTGATGAGTGTGTTTCGTCTCTGACCTTTACAACGGTTGACCTCTCTCTGTCACACTCATAAACACACACACGAACACAGATCAGTGATGCCCCTCATCTTCAGTCGATTAGCGTGTCCATTACAGGGTCTTCTTGCTCTCCTTTAATTCTTTGCCCACTGACTTCACTGTATACGTTCTCCATCTGTCATCTGTCCAAAACCACTTTCTAGCATTCGTGTGATTTATCTATAAAAACAAAACATTTCGATAATCCACTGAAAAAGTGAAGCTACTGTGGCAAAATATCTCCGTGTCACAATCTCTTTATTTCCCCTCCGCTGTCACTGCTCTCTTGTCACTCAGTGCTCGTTCTTTTCATCAAAAGGCTGCCACCAACGATTACTGATAAAGAGTGACAAGATGACAAGGCACGTCTTAAACACACACACACACATATGCACGCAGACATTTTTTTCTTCGCGCATCGGTTTGATACTTATGCTTTCGGATTTCTCTGCCTTGTCGGCTCCATTGTCTCTGAAGTTTCCTCTACATTTTTATCTTTAGGCGTTTTAGCCTTTTGAATGGACTTTAAACATGTGTCAGTGTGGACAGAAAGCCCCTTGAGGTGCTTGAGACAGTTCCAATGGCAACTGAGCAAACTTGATGCACTGATGAGGATGATGTGATACAATCAAAATGTCCAGAACAGCGACTAAATGAATCCTGAGCTGAGATAATTTGGTCAGTAATAACATTGGTTGCCATCATGGGTAAGTGCAAATTTAATCTGAGGTAGAGTGAATGCAGCTAAACTGATGAAAAAAACTGCTGCTACATGCTGTACGTCTGACATTTATGTAATTATACAACAAGTTACATAATTAGGTTGATGGAAACTTTCCTGTACAGTTTATTTGTGCATAATATAAATGAACAGGCTAATGTGCTTTTGTGATATTTACACCACAGTGACATTTGACTCTCTGTCTATTAGACATGCAGAAGGCTGTATATATATTATATATTATATTATATTGTGCACAGCAAACGCCATTAATGGGACACGTATGGACATTTCATTAGTTTTCAAGTAGTCTGCGTAGCAACATGCGAGTGCCAACATCTTTTTTTAGCTGCCGTGTAAACAAAAGTGATTATCAATTATCAAGAAATCTATAGAGAATGTGAAGTTGATGTCGTGCTGTGTTGCTGGTAATAAACGTTCTGTTGCTTAGTTTCTCTTACAAAGCAAAATGTTTGCAGCAGACCTGTTGCAAACTTGTTATATTGCAGCAAATACATTAGTTTTTCAGTAAATGTTGTCACAAGTTTGCCAGTGTTGGCGACTAGTGACAAGCTTCCAGTAAGATTCTGGCAATAATGAGAAGATTGCCACGACCAGCATACATGTTCACTGGTTTCCCAACACAAATGGCCAGTAGTGTGTAACGTCTTGTAACCTTCTGGTGACAAGTTCCTCATTAAATATAAATAACATCAGTTCATGTTTGCCTTTTATATTGTTTTTGGCATTAAGGGTTTTAGGCAGACAGGTGGTTGACCTTTGGCAATGGCAACAAGGGAGGGATCTCACGGAGCCCATGATGGGACCATGCACAGTGATACCCTGCTTTCTCGTCTATTTCACTCTAAATGGGACCATAATTTACAAACTGAACATCATGCTTTCATTGACTGAGGCAGCAAATCAAGTGAGAAGTACCTTATGTTCTCATGAACTTCTATACAATTGGACTTCATTTTCACCAAAGGGAATAAGTTCTTGTCTAACTCTGTGATCCTGTGAAGGATAAAGCGGGTTTAGCTTATAGATTGGACTGCTTACCATATCACTTTGACAAAGTTAAACCTTTGTTGTTCTTCAGTGCAGAGGCTCACACTGACAGCTGTGGATAGGCATGGACCCCTAATTATTATACTACTTTTTTGGCCCATGAGTATCTGCTTGAAAAACTCTGCGTATATGTGCAATAGGTTCCATTTATGTTTTCTGGCCATACATGCTACTATGGCGCATGTGCAGTGTTGCCCTTATGATTTAGTAGCTGCAAGGGTACAAATTTTGGGTTGCATGCAGAAGTATGCAGAGTTGTCCATGTGGACTCTCTTAGGCTTGGTGATGACAACAATGTATATCATGTAGACTCTCACATACTCGAAGAAACGAAAGGTGTAATACCAGCTTTAGCAAGACATCCTCCACAACTTTGACATAAACCTAATTTGTGGCGACATTACCAAAGGTTCACTACAATTGTCTGCTCTGTCTGCAATTGTCAGAAACCTAAAATTTTTGAGGATACAGCTACTTTTGACTGCCATTGTGATTCAGTTTCTCCCAATTTTCGAGCTCCATCAGACTTGACTGATTTACCACTGTAGCAAGGACGGAGCATGTTCCTCACCAACCCAGTCCTCACAACTTTACGTTCCAATACAACTAAACTGCATTTTCAATTACATTTTGACGGAAAATCAATGTCAACCAAAGCGTAATAGTTTCCTAAACCTAACCAAACAGTGAGTACAAACCGAAAGGGAACAATGAGTGAAATCCAAAGTCTAAGAACAACAGCAGCACACAGGTTTTGCACCTCGGTCTCCTGAGAGAAGGTCCTGCTGCTGACTTATGGTTCCATCCTCTCCTCCTACTACCTGATATGGACTTTGGGGATCTATTAAACTGAGAGTTTTTCCTCATACATGACAGGTAAGAAAATAAATACATTTTATGCAGACAGGGTTGCAACAAACATTGCAACATACTACACCTTCACATTCTCTATAGGTGCAGGTAGCAGCAGTGTGGTTTTGTAAGATACCAACAAGCTGACTTGTGGGGTTTCTTTTCTGGCAGAGAAGAGGCCTTTTTTTCAGGTACCTTTGAAAGAAACCAATGCAACTCTGTAGTGATTTATCAGTTTTCAAGTAGCTCAATCTATCTGGGTTGTTATCTAGCTGTTGGATACAAACAGCACCGTGGCTTTTTTTTTTTTTTTTCCCCAGTCACCTTGAAAATGTAAAATAAATCCAATCCGTGGTTGCAAATTTGCGATACAGTGTTATTTATTCAGCCGTTAGCGTCTGAGTGGCTTTTTTCATGCTAATAAGCTAACTTGTTCAGTTCTCCTTCTGGCACAGTGTGTGCCAAGTGATTTTTCTTTATTCAGCCACCTTGAAATGGAAGAAATGCAATTCGTTGCTAAATTAAAAGTTTTCAAGCAGCTTCCACAGTTAGCCGGGTTGTTTTTAAGCTGGTTTTCAGGCCCATTTGAAGCTGCAGACAGATGGCCCATTAGAAGTTTGGGAGAAGGATGAATTGGAGCGACAGGGGCCAACTCACTGTGTGTCTGCTGGTCCTATGAACTTCACTTTTGACTGATATGGGTTTGACTGTGACTGACAAAAAATTACCATCTTGGCATGAACAATTTTGAACACCCTTAAATTCTGAAACGCCACCTTCAAGACATGCCGGATTAAAAAGTGTCTCAGCTTTTCACATGTCAACCATTTTTCCAGCACCTTCACCCGGATAAACAGGCCGAGCACAAAGACAAACACAGAAGCAGCACACAGCCAAACCCTTAAGTCAGTGGGCGCTGACCCACATTTAAGTGTGTGTGGGCCCAGTGAAGCCTGGCAGGACTGAGGGGGAGAGAGAGGAAGGTAAAGCAGCTGCAGGGGGAAAATTGTCACATCTGATACAGCCAGGAATCTGTCAGCTTATATGTCCTCTCACTTTGGGAAGAATCGCGGCAAGTGGTGACGCAGACGCATACATGTGCACACTTTAACACATTTTATCTCGCGAGCACACACGCGTGCTCACACACACACACATCGGTGACAGGTGAGAGGTGATAGAGAGTGACAGCTCCACCCTGGAGGTAATCAGAAGGCTGGGGGTGGAGGCGGAGGGTTCGAAAGTGGAGCAGAAGGAGAGGAAACTTTGAGGGAAACTTCTATTCCTTTTTTTTTTTTTTTTAACTACTTTGTGCAAAAGTTGCTTCTTACATAGCAGGTCTTTACAGCTCACAGTGATGATTTGTCTTTTCCTCTCTCCTAAAACTTGAAACCGCAGAGCTGGATAGTGCAAGAAGTGTTGCATTCTCAAGTATGTTGATGCCCATGTGTGTGTTTCAGCACGCTGAACGTCAGAGTGGGTGTGTGGTTTTGCCAGGAGCAGGCAGAACGCTTCATTACTCTGCAGCATGTTTTCATATGGATCTAACTGTTTGCCCCTGTAGGTTATGACAGAATGTCTTATCATTAGTGGGAGCATGTGGAGCAGATTAGTCACATGATACTGTGAGGAGATGAGTCTGTTGTTGGTAATTAAACTTAAAATACTTGTCTGAAATAACTTAAAAATGTAATTCAGTCGCTGCTGTGCTGCTAGAAGAGAATAACACTGTAAATCCCTCCCATAGCAGGTTATATATAAGTTTGTAATCCAGTTTATGGAACTTGTAGTTTAGTGGGGGGCTTTTTGTCAGTGGTGTACACTAAGTACATTTACTCAACTACTGTACTTTAGCACAATTCTGGGGTATTTCTATACTTTGAATATTTCCATTTTCTGCTATGTCATACTTCTTCTCCACTATAATTTGACTGTACTTTCTAACTCCACTGCATGTTGTTGATAGTATTTTTGTTATTCAGATTAATGATACAAAATATTACCAGTAAATATAGTATGATGTATTATAGTACTGCGGTGACCCTCTATTATTAGGTTAAGATAAAAAAAAAGAAATTTGAGTTACAAATGAATAAAGTCGTGAAAGTCCGCTTCATGTTTATCAGCTACAACATTAAAGTGATGAACACATCAATGCTTCAATGACTGTAAATCCAATATTATAATAAACTTTATTCTAAAATGGACCATTCTGCACAATGAGTACTGTTTCTTTTGGTACTTTAGTTTAATGCTAATTCATTTCTACTTTCCCCTAAGGAAAAAAATGAAGGCAGGATAGAGGGTTTCTACACCGTGGTATTGCTTTTTTTTTTTTTTTTACTTGAGTTCTTCTCGTTCTTCTTTTGGGGAGTTTCTGGACGTTATTCTGTATTTGCACAGTGTCATGTGTAACCTACAGAGGATTGGTTGGTGCACTTAGCAGCCACTTTATTAAGTACACCTGTGAGAAAACTAATGCAATCCAGTGCAACAGCTCTGCCATAAATTATTATTTTGTTTATCGTAGTGGCTGGTGTTGTACTGGGCTGCATTTAGAAATCTTCCTGATGTTTTCATCCCATCATCCCTCCTCAACATACATGAGGACGGCAAATCATGGGGAGAATTTTAAAATGTAAAGCAGTCCTCTATGGCCTCAGTAAAGCAGAATTATCACTGTTTGGACAGCATCAACAAATGCATTGGATTAGATTGGATGTCATTAGATTTCACAGGAGTACCTAACAAACTAGACAGTGAGTGTATGCAGCTCTTCCTGATGCAGCCCACACGAGTGACATGATGTGTGATTTGATAGACTTTGGAAACATTTTTTAATGAGCTATACTTTAGATGTTACTGTACAGTAAGCTGCTTATAATGAGAATTGCATTATGTATTGTTCCAGCACTTTCATGTTGTGTGGCTGCGTATTTGCTGCTTGATCTAAAATGAAAACTTTCTAGGTTCCTACTTTCCATGACTGTCCATGCCATCATTTACTCCTGTATAATGGTTCTTGTATACACTGAAAGTTTGTTGGCATGCAGGCTCCACATGTGGACAGCAAACAGAGGGAAACAGGAGGGAAACACTGAATAGGAAGATTTGGTTGCAAAAAGAAACGCAGCATCAGCTGTATGGAAATATTTTGGCTACATAAAGGACGTTGTTGACAAGGAATAGGAACTCTGTCAGCAGTGTCTTACATCTGTTGCCACCATGCGAGGCAACACAACTGGTTTGTTTGACCATTTAAATCAGCACCAGTGAGCTCTGGACGAGAGGTACAAAGTCTGATCTGAATGAAATTTGAAGCAAAAAACTATTATGGACACCTTTGCCAGTGTTATACAACATGAAAAAGGATCTAAATGACTTTTTCCTCAGTGTTTTGTAAATAATTGTTTATCGTCACTGCAGTTGCCCTGTCCAGCAAAAATACCCCAATTAGTCCAGAATTATTTATTCCTTCCAGATAGAGAGATAATTGTTTCATATATATATATATCGCAATATCAGTTTTTCTAAAATCATGAAGCCTGAGTACCAGACAGTGTACATCTTCTGAAAGTGCAGCTTGCTTTGTCTTTATCTACCTGTCATTCATAACACCTCCAGTAACAGTTCAGAAGCTTGTAAAGCTGCAGAGCATCCAATCAAAATCCATTTATTACCAGCTTATTAAGAGAGACCCCTATTACTGCAGCCCCCTCAGAGGGCAACTTTATTCAAATTGCTGTTTTAATTGTTATTTACATTATAAAACAGCAGACTGTTAATTGTAATGAAGGAACCGTTTGTTAATAGCGTGCTAGTCTTTATACCTGCAGGCCTGCTAGATGATTAAAAACTGAGCGCTAATAGGCTTTTATCAGTGACTTAATTACTTTATAACAAGTAAATCATGACAAAGGGTCATAAATTTCCCACTTTTTCATACAACTAGGGAGGAAGTTTAAAAGTCTGTCGAAAAGAAGTTGTAAATTTTACTTACAGTGGAAGATTATTTTTCTTATTTTTGCGTGTTACTGATTCATTTATTAATCATTAATAAAGCAATTCATGAAAAGTGGAACCAATGTGAACAAGCAGCCTGAAGAAGCAGTTAAGTGTTTCTGAATGATGCTCCATAAACGCTGTCTAAATTTTACAGCTCTATAAAATTGAATCAGTTGCACCAAAAAGCTTCAAACTGTCCCTGAAAATCACATCAAAGTGCCCCGAAAATGCCCTGGAAATATTAACCGTGGCACTCTATCTCACGCCGTTATGATGAGCGGAAGAGGGTGAGGGTGAAATGGAAAAGTGATCGTGTGTGTTTGCGTGCAGCGGCGGCTCATATGGACGTCCAGGCGGTATTGAGTATTGCTTATATGTCCGTTTTAAATCAGGGCACAGCAGTCAAAGCATTTAAGTCAGCGTCCTTCATTATGTAACACGGGGGGCAAAAAGGCTACACACACACTACGTATAGACAACATGAGGAAGCGGTCAAACATTTCAATCCATGTGCGCGGTTTGAGGAAAACCTCGTATCTCCAAAATGTTGAGAAAAGCACCTTTTGCTTCAGGTAGAATCACTTTGGACTAATTAACCAACTGACGCTCTTTGATGAAGCTTCATGATGATAAGAAGTGTGTGGATGATATTTACCTGCTTTTCGAGTGACTGTTTGATACTGATTCATTCTATATCAGCCTTTCTATATTTGGTTTCCATTAGATGGGGTTGATTTACATTTGGAGATACAAGGTTTTCGCTTTGACAGCAGCTGGAGTGCAGGCACACACTAATGCCCGGACACATATACATGCACGCACACTCGCGCATGAATGCACTCGCCCACATTCACACACACACACACACACACACACACAAAAACACGCCCTGTTTGAACCATGTGACCTCTGCCGCCACCATGTTGGTCCTGGACCTCTCACACTAGGTGGACGTTGTATTGCAGCACATTGCCTCCTGGCTATCCTGCCCTCTCACTGTGGTGATCTGAACCGTGCTCACGCAACCTAAATGCCACCACTATCATTCTTGTTGTTAATTGAACTATAAATCACTGTGAGTGTGTGTATATGTGTGTGTGGGTGAAATTGTGAAGGTCATTGGGTGTTTGTTTACTCTTTGTGTGTAAAGCCAGCCCCTCTCCGTTTGAGGCCTTTCATTAGACGTGACACGTATGACCTAAGGCGGCGCTCTCCGTTCCCTATTGTTGGCTGAGGATTAGTGCGGCAACACACTGAACCTGGCGAAGGGCTGCATGCATTAGAAGGTGTGTGTGTGTGTGTGTGTGTGATCTGGGACTTTGGAGTTTAACTTTCAAAGCTGATTTGGGAAAACTGGTGGGATTTCAGAGTGTTAATCATCCTCTGCTTGCAGAAAAAAAAAAAAGGTGGTGGGAAGGAAAGACGGCATTAAGAAGCAGGTGCAGAGTTTCAGAGTTCAACGGCGTGAGAGCAAAGTGCGAAAATGTCCCTTTGTGCTTTGTCACTTTAATTTCCAGCTCTCCAGAGCGTGGCTGCATGTACATATTTACGCATGTCACCTCTTGAAGTGCGCGCTGTACATGAGGTCTTAGTTGCACGTACACTTTTGGACCAGGGATTTATGTCAGCAGGCTAATAACTAAACAAGCGTTGCAGGCAGAGCGGTCCAGAAATGGTAAAGCTGTAATCTCGGTGAAATTTGTTTAATCTCGAGGAGGGGCGGTAATCTGTCGAGATGGGCTCACGGAGGGAGGATGTTTATGCAGCCGGAGTGTTTCTATTTCAGTGAGGTGCTACCCTGCAGGAAATAATAATCCTGGATGTGTGTTATCCGCCGAATGAGTTTTTGCAATGCAGGTTAATGGGAGGAGAGCAAACAGAGCTGCTGGTCAGTAAAGGTTTTTGGTGTACATGTCCACTTTCTCAATTAAACTGCAGCAAGAATTAACTAAAATATGAGTGAAAGCTGCTGGAGGACACAAGGAGGTGTGACACTGACGAAAAGGATGCAGGGGAGAGAAGGTTTGGAGGGTGAAATGGTGAAAATACCATAATATGGGCCCCAGAAGAGAGAAGATGGGGATGAAAGGCTGCAGGATAGTTGACTTAGAGAAGAGCTGAGGAACCAAAACAGCAGGATTTGTGACAAAGAGACTCAGGATGAGAGGAACAAATGATGAAATGGAGATTTGAAGAAGAAAACGAGATCAAAAACAAGAAGCTCGGAGAGATAAGACGAATAAGCCCTTGATAGAGAGAATGTGGTGAAGCAGCTAGCGAGGGTTAGATAGTCGCCGATGAAAGCTGAAGGATCGGAGCCCATGCTGTGCACTGTTTGCTGTAATGATTTCCTGAGGCGAACAGATTGAACCCAGGACCGTGTACTTAACCCGGCTGCAGCAGGAGTGTGTGTTTACATGTGTGTCTGCATGCTTGCATGTATTTTAGGAGAGAAGAGAATGGCGTTTAAAACTGTAACTCCAAAAAGAAGCTTGTTTTATTCACCAGCTTGTGTTTTCCTTTTAAGTGTCAATGATCCATTGACCATCCAGCTGCTCAAAACTCTTTCATTTTTCAATGCACAAAGTGTAAAAAGTGACTTATCTTGTGCTCATAGTAAAAACCTTGACAGCTCGGCACACCTGAGGCAAACTTTAAAGGAGGAATTCTCACACAGAAGCACAAAGATGTTCCTTCTTTATGAGCGCTTTACTGCAGCAAAGATAGTTTGGCTGATTTCTCTTTTGCACATTTTTTTTTTGTTGTTGTTTATTTCAAATATAAGTCATGCTTACAAGAGAAAGCAAATGGTACACAGGGGGTAAAATACAAACGAAGATGAAAAAGAAAAGGAAATGAAAAACAGAAACAAGTACAAAGAAATAAAACAAAGAAAAATGTGAAATTAGAAACATATTTAAATGATGAGCAGAACCAAAAGTAAGGGTTTAATAAATGTATATGGGGTGTAAAGACATATGAGCTTGAACCTTACAGCTGTAGTCTAACATGCAGAGACACCTGATGACTGAATAAAAAAATCTAATAGAATAAAGTACAATGTTTTACACACCTGGAATAAAATACCATATTATGATCAATGAACTCCCCTGTTCTGTCCTTCCTCTAACTGGACTTGACACAACATGTATTGAACACCTCCATGACAAAGTCATCAGTTTCTGCTCCAAGAATCTTTAAGGTTGGGATGAGCTGGTTGAATTTAGTTCTATGTTTTAAAGTTTTGAGATTAATTTAAACACGTGCAAGCAAACATACACACATGCACACATGTTAGTAGGCCCACAGACTCACATTGAAAGTTGGAAGTTGTAAATTCCAAGCTGGCAGGTTGTGTGTTGGTGTAACTCTAATCTGCAACTTGAAAATGCTTCATTATCTGCTCTGTGTTTCTTGCATCTGTTTTTTTGTTGGGGTGAAGTCAGAATTTCCAACTTTCCAACATCCCTGCAGTGCAGCAGGAGACCCATGCAAACACACACATATGTGCATGCGTGGACAATTGTACTAAAGACACACACAAACTTCTAACCACCTCTTTGCTTGCATCTATATTCTATAGGGAAATGTCAGCAAACACACCACCTCCACACACTCTTTCCACACTTCCTCACCTGGAGTTGAGGTCAGCCTGAGCCGCCCCCGTTGCTGCTCCGCTTCCTCCGCGGCTCTTCTCCAGGCCCAGTTTGGTGAAGATGCCCACCAGCACCATGATGGCCACCACTCCGCAGATGATGTAGACGATGAGGTGCGTGCGGTCCCGGTCCTGGTCCTCCTGGCCCTCGGTGATGGTGGCCACTGGCTTGCCGGTGTTGGCCCAGATGGGGGTGTCGTAGTTGGAGCAGATGCTCTGGTCCAGCCGCTGCTGGCGGAACTGGCAGCAGAAGCGGTAGAAGCAGGTACCGCAGCAGTACAGAAAGACGCCGGCATTGCAGTTGAACGGTGGGTCCCACTGGCCCATTACGTCGTAGTAACCCTGACAACGTGTCCCGCCAGACGGAGGGGAGTCCTCGTCATCGCCGTCTCCGCCGCTGGAGGGCGTTGAGAGCCCCGTCTCTGGAGGAGTGTTCTGGGTGGTCTCCACATAGCTGCTGGTCGTCTGGTTGGCCAGCGTGGTGGGGACAATGAATGAGTCACCCTCAGTTACCGCCACCGTGGTGACGGATGGGTCCTGGGTGAGGGCTGGCTGGATAATCAGGAAGGAGAGGAGGAAGAAGAGGAAAAGGTGGCAGGAGGAAGGGTTGATGGTCGCCATGCTTCTGGAAGAGCCCTTTAATCCAATGTCCCACCTGCAGGCTTCAGATGGGAGGGAGACAAGTTTGGAGACGGTTGGAAGAGTGTTAAAGACAGACGAAGGTCACTGGAGAGAAAATAACATTTAGATGCTTCACAAACATCACAGCAAGGCAGACATAGTTGCATTATGTTAATTTCTTCTCAGTTTTCACTGAGTAAGTTTGCTACAACACTGAACAAACAGATTGACAGCATGGTCCTGCAAAAACACATGATGCGTCTATCGATCCTACATGCTTATTGGAATCAATAATGAAAAGAGGGCAAAGGACATTTTAAATAGGTCAGTCAGAGTCACTATTGGACCACTCGTACAGTGAGACATGATCATCACCAGGCTTTTTTATTTAAAAAAAAGAGCAATGTACAGCAGAAGCACCAGCTGTCCTACTGAGAAATCAGCATAAACTGACTCCTTTGCCTTTTAGTGAGACAGCAGATAATTCAAAATAAACGCATGTGAAGAAAAACAAGTGCAAGTTTTAAACACCACAAAGAAACAGAAACTCTTGGGAGAATTTTTCTGCTCAGAATTTCTGAATGTGTCCTCACCTTTTCCCTGTTTCTGGTCTGCACGCAGTCGACCCTCTGCAGTTCTTTCCTGAAGTTCAAGGGCAAAAAAAAAAAAGAAAGAAAAAGGAATCCCTCTAGAAATATCCACAAACTTTACCCAGCAGCATTTTTCCCCCGACTGTCCCCGCAGCTGTCACTCTTCCTCATGTGTTCTCCATCCTCAGCTGTGAACGCGATCTGGTGGATTCGACAAACCACAAAAAACACCTCCTTCCTCTTGTCCTCTTCGCTTTCTTTCCCTCCTTTTTTCCTTCGTATCTTTTTTTCTCCTTTTTCTTCTTCTTCTGTAAAAAAAAAAAGCTGCTCAGTCAGAGCTGGCAGGTGTGAGTCCGGTCCTGGACTGTCAGGATCTCCTGCTGCCAATATCCCTTTGTGTGCTGTGTGTGTTCACGTGTGTGCATGTATGTATGTGTGTGTGTGTGCATGTGTGTGTGAATGTGTGTGTGTGTGTGTGTGTGTGTGTGTGAGAGAAATTAAGTGAGAGTGTGTGGTGGCTGCACTGAGCGCTCTGCAACAGTTCAGGAACCAAATGAGATCTCCTCCTCTGTTTACTTCTGCTCAGTGCCAGATAGACGGAGAGAGAGAGAGGAGAGCGAGTGTGAGTGTGTGAGTGAGTGTGTGTGTGTGTGTGTGTGTGTGTGGGTGTGTGGGGTGTGTGATTTTGTGTGTGTGTGTGGGGGGAGTTATATCCAGCTGCATCTCCCATCATCCCCAGAGGAAAAATGCCTGGAAGGAGCAAGTAGGGAGGAGAGAGATGGGGAAAAAAAAAAAAAAAAAAAGAGGAGGGAAAAACTGAAATGTCGGCTGTAACTGAGTAATTAGTCACTTTTTTTTGTTTTTCTCTGCATCCTCTTTGTTTGTTGGTTTGTTTGTGTGTATCTGTGTGTGTGTGTGTGTGTGTGTGTGTGTGTTACTGTATGTCGAATACATTTGCCTGACTCATAGAGGACAGTCACCATCTGCTGCGGTCACTCCTGCTCATCATCTACTTATCGTTCCCCCAGTTCCCGTCTGTCTCCTGCTTTTCGTGACCCCCACCACACACACACACACACACACACACAGACACACACACACACATGCACAAGCGCCAACCCCTTCCTCCTACAACCCCCCCCTTCCCCACATCCCACATCTCCCACTTCCCCATCCTTTCTTCTCCCGTCTCTCAGTGTCTCTTCCCCGCCCTCCCCTCGCGCCTTGGGCATAGATAACACACTTGTTTGCAGATTTCTGTGTCGAGTGTGTGCATGTACAAGTGTGTGTGTGTGTGTTGTGAGCATCTGTTTGTGTCAGAAAGATTCAGGAGTCAGCAGGGTCCAACTCCAGCTTCGTCTATTCTTTTGTTTAAATCCCAACCTGAGCGAGGGATGCCAAAACCAGGAGCTGAGACTGGCACACGCCGCTAAAGACCGCAAACACACATGCATGCATGCGCACTTTTGCAAACACACGTGCATGCACACACACACACTCTACAGATGAAAATCAGAACACATGTGCGTAAGAAAATACATAAAAGTGTTCTCCAACCACACACTTACATGCTCTCACACACACACACACATACATGTACACACAAACATGTCACCGCTGAGGCCAATTATAAGAGCTTTTCTCAAAGTAAACTACCACATGTACAATTTTTAATGGAATTATAAGCCAGATTGACAAGGGGCTTTTTGTTTTGCTTTCCGCTAATCGCCTCTCCCAAAATCCCCTCCTTTATGTCTTGTCATTCCGGAGCAAACTCATCGCTTCCTCCACTTTCCTCTGATTTTCACTGTATTGCGTGCTGGATATCAGAGCAAAAGAGAGAGAGAGAGAGAGAGAGAGAGAGAGAGAGAGAGAGAGAAAGTGTAGCAGAGAGAATGAAAAGAAGAGAGTAAATGTAGGGCAGTGGGGAGGAGGCTGACAGAAAAGAAAAGAAAGAAAGAAAGGAGAGAAAGGAAGGAAGTGGGGGATGGAGAGGTGGAACTGGCGAAGGGGGCAACGATTGGCTGAGGACCAGAGATGGGAGAAGAGGAACAGTGAGGAAAAGAGGGAGAGAGAGAGAGATGCATTTAGAGTGAGAGGCAGGAGGGAGGGTGAGGGTTTTGGGATGAGGATGAAGGGATCAGGGAGGCGACAGGTACAGGACGGAGGGCCGAGAGGAGGAAGGATAGATGACGCAGGGCAGCGCTTCAACAGTTTTATTTATTTATTTACTTGCAGATTTCAGTTCCTTCATCATTTCCTGCCAGTGAGACTGTTGACGATGTTAAACTCTCGCAGCGCAGCCACACAGATGCATGTTACGTAAGAGTGAGCATCGATTGGACCGTGATGTGCAGAAGGTCACCAAGCCAACGGCAAACCAAATGACAGCCAGGATGAGTGTGACTTCATGGCATGAAAAAAAAAAAAGTTTTTACTAAAGCAGGAAACTATTTCCAGCTGAAGGAAGCTCCGAGAAGTTATTTAGGTCCTTTTTGTGTGGTTGCTAATTTCCATCATCCTTAGAATAAACATTGCAACTGTGCGAAAAGATTAATCCTACAGAATGCCTGACTTTGCTGACGTGTATTAATTATGACTGTGGACAAGATGTTAAAGTCGGCTGATTATCTGAGAGTACTGTACACTCATTCGGCCAACACATTGTCACAAACTGCTCTGTACAGTCATTTTAAGGCACGACTCTAGAGATGGGAATTTCGCACCGTCAGTGGGTTTTCTGACTGTGATCCCTTCTGTTTTTTCACTCTTACAGTCTCAAGGCTGACATTTGTGGTTTTTAAGTGAAATGTCTTTACAATTGCTGCACGGTTTGACATTTGAGTCACATATTGTCTCTAATTTTAATGACGATGGAGATGTTGCTATGACCAGGTTGAAGCTGAACTTTGTTCACACATGATTTAAAGCTAAATATTTGCAAAGCTAACGTTGCCATCAGCTGTGCTCTGTGTTTAGTGCTAACTAACAGCTCTTAACATATTAATAATACTAACGGGCTAAACTAAGACAGTGGACATGGAAAGCTTTAAACATGCTAAACATCATTGTGCGTTGACAAGCTCAAAGCACCACTGTGTCTCAGTAAAACCTCAGAGAAACAGTTTGATTCTTGTTCATGAATGAAGTGCTGGACATCCATCCATCCATCATCTATACACCACTTAATCCTCACTAGGGTCCTGGGAGTCTATCCCAGCTGACTCAGGGCAAAGGCAGGGGACACCCTGGACGGGTCGCCAGTCTGTCGCATTTTGATAAAAATAGCTTCATAACCTAAAGTTTTGGTCTCAACACTAAATATCGGTCGAATCAGAAGGGGAATCGTGACGATATCTGCATCAACAGAGGGCATGTACAGAACCTGTGAAAAAATGGAAGCAAAATGGAGAAGAAGACTTTGCCTGGTTATTTCAAGTCCAGCAGACTTGTGTTGAATTAGTGCTGCAGTTGAAATGCGTCGGTTCACTACAGGTGTAAAGTTTCTTTACCCACTTCAACATAGTATAATGCTTTCCCTCAGATCTGCTCTGCTCACAACTGTTTGTCTACACTTAGTTGTACTGTTGCTGGACAAATGTCCTGTGGTTCAATTGAAGTGTGCCTCCTCACACTCACAGACGGACACTCGGTGCACTCAGACTGCTCCTCTGCACTTACGAAAGTGCTGCTCTCAGATTTGTGCTGTCATGCTCAGATCTGTGTGAAACAAATCTGTCAAGAGTCTCCAACCAGAACGCCAGCTAAGAAACTGACCAATGAACTCATCACCGCTAATTTACAGGCATATTCCCTTTACTTCTTATAACTAATGCTCCAGAACTGAATATTTGCCGGAATAGATATATATAAACCACTGTCCAAATGTACATATTTACACTCTATATTTTTTACTGTAATAGTGACATATAATAGCAGCCTCATCGACTTTCTGTTTTCTTGCTGAAAAATTAGGTCATTTAGGTTGTTTCCCTTATTAGCAGATCCTGTTAAACCACATTAAAGGTCATAGCTGGCCCTCTGTTGGTTGGGGAGTCTCGACAAGGTTGTTTCACACAGACCTGAACACGAGAGCACAAACCTGAAATCAGACATTACGTGAGTGCACAAAACAGTCAGAGTGCGACACTTGAACTGAAGCACAGAACATACGTGCAGCAACAGTATGTCTGAGAGAACATAAAATGGGGAAATATGCCACTCAAATTCAAAGACCAGACTCTTGACAAAAGAGGGAAAATAGCTCCATAGACAGAGCATTTGGATCTGTAGGGCTCTAATGGAGCTGGTGAGCCAATGAGAACCAAACCAAATTTTGTCAGTTTAAAAACTCCAATTGATATTATATTTTAATGCGCTTTTGGATTGAGGCCCCATTTACACATAACAAAAACAGTGATATTTCAATGCGTTTGGGCCTTTGGTTTACACGTAAACAAAGCTACAAGTCACAGAAAACGATCATATCTGTAAACTCCAGCCAAAGTGGAGATTTGGAAAAACTCCGTCTTTATGTTTGCATGTAGACAGGAGGAGACGCCGTTTGACGTCACAGAATGCGACAAAGCGTCATCAGCGTCATATGTATGCGACCCATGTTTACAGTTTGGCAACTGTGATAGAAATGGATGTTGTTAAAGGAGTGCTTGTTTTTACGTTTGTACAAATGCTCCACTTCTCTGTCGGTCCAAACAAACGACCCTCACGATGTTATCGTTGAAAGAACAGGAAATAGTTCATGCCATTCGTTGTTGTTCTGATTGGCTAGTGTGGCTTTATGCTTCTCGTTACACTGCCCCCTATAAGTTTGGCGTGCTCATAGCAGCTCTTAACGACATGTTTATGCGGGTTTGTGTAAACGAACATTTTTTTGAAAATGATCTGGTGTGAACAATGTCATTTTTGAAAACGTAGATCTGTTTTTGTAAATACCCAGCTATGTATAGATGTGGTCTAAGTGTGTGAATCTGCATGATCTCAACACCCCTGCTGGCCATCACATTAATATGTTGTATGTTAGTACGGAACACTTGTGTACATTCTTTGATAAAATCTAATAGATACAGCTCCTACAGCTAACTTCCTAATAGAGTATGACTACACATTACTGCTGCTTTTCACTCTTGACTTTCTTTAAACCTCATCTGTCATGCAAGGAAGCAGATTTGAGTGTTGAGATGTGCACAGATATCCGAGGAGACAGATGGTGAAGAGATCCGCTTTTTATGTATTAAACTGTGAAAGTCAGTTGAGTACCGCTGATGTTATGTCCTCATCGTGGAATGTTTTTTGATTTTGCCCAACTGGGTTTTTTGGTGTGAAAGGTAAAGAGAAACTACTTGTTTCTGTCTCCTAATAAAGACAGGATAATGTTTTTGTCTCCAGACTTTACCTATTATTGCACATTTAGTCATTTGCTATATAAAAATGCAACATCAGACCCCATCTTTTTTAAGGTTTTGAGTTTACATTCCGACGTGTCTACTGTCTGAATGGCTACAGAAAATTACCACTTCGGAAATGTCCATAGTTTACAAGCACAAATCTCTTTCGCTCTAAATGAGTGCAAAGGTGCAAAAAGCACAACTTGCCTCCAATTTCTGTTTTCACCAGCGTGGCACCTTCAGGAAAATAGAGGTCAGTGTGTTTAAATGGGAGCATTGTGAGCGTCTGTGTCGCATTGAATAGAGGCAGAAAAATGAAGATGGCGTGTGTGAATGTCAGTTTAAACACAGAAGGGCTGTTGTCACCACATGAATTCCAAATAATCCTGTCGAATTAATGTTCATTTTGAACTAGATTCACAAAGTGGCTGCAGGTCTTTTACTCAAGCAACATTGCCCCTTTCATTAGGAGACACTTTGAATATCCCAAATGTGTTGAATATTTCATTTGATGACTTCACGGCATCTATGAATATTCATGTTTTTTTGTTGTTTTTTTTTTAGCTTTGTGTGCACTCACTGATAAGTGTTAAGGAAAGAATGTTAATCCTGAAACACATCAGCTGCTGGTGCTTTGCTTTGTTGTTTGTGTCCACCTTTGGCGAGCGTTTCTGCTTCATGTGGACAAACAGCGATGGTGTCCGGATGTTTTCAGCAGATACAAAGAAGTTCCAGTGATCTGACACATCAACAGTGAGCATCAGGTGCTGCTGTCAGTCTCTGAAAATCAAAGGGCCTCTTTGTAGAGCTGCCAATCTGCATCAGTCAGAGAAAACCAGAGAGGCACAGGAGGCCTGAAGACCAGTGCTCACACCTGAGGATGCAGAAAATAAATAGGGTGCTGCGTTTAGAAGTGATCAGACCATTCACTGTGTATGTACAAGGGTATTTCAAAAAGTTTTTAACCTCACCAGAAAACAAGGGGCGTAACTCCTATTTGGGGGCTTAACTGTATAATATTAAACCTTATATCACTGTCCATAAAACTTAATTGTTTTATGCAATCAAAGACACAAGGAGAGGAACGCTTTGAGTTGGAGTGATGCTGTTCTCCCGTCCACACAGCACTCGTTTCAGAAACTGTTGCCCCATGAACCTTACTCACCCGACCAGGCATCATCTCACTTCTATCGGCTTTGTTCAAACTGAAATCACACTTGCGTGGTCGCCATTTTCAGAGTGATGATGAAGTCATGAAGGCTGCTGATGGTCATCTGGCTCAAGATGTGACCCTCTTCTGCGAAAGGATCGTAATAAATCGTGAACATCAGAGGCTATGCTGCAAAAAAATCAAGGACAGTCTTTCTAAAGGGACATTTTTTTGTTGAGGCAGAGACCTTTTCCGAGAACCTTTGTAGATGGAAAAATACTCTATTGTGTTACCAAATGGTTTCCTGAAGAGCGATTTAGCAGGTCAGTGTGGTGACTCCGGCTGTGGCCATCTTGGTAGTGACTGATTCCTCCAAGCTCCCCAACCCTGCTGCTCCTATACAACTAAACCACAGGATGTTTTGAGGGATAAAGGTATTTTCTTACATTACGTTTGTTGGTGACCTATTACAAAACAATCGTTGTATCTCATCTTATATCTCATATCATAAGAGGTGGAGGGTGAGCAGAGCTGAAGCAGCCCATACAAATGTTTCACTGAAAACATCCATCCATCCATTATCTATACACCACTTAATCCTCACTAGGGTCACAAGGGGGGCTGGAGCCTATCCCAACTGACTCAGGGTGAAGGCAGGAGACAACTTGGACAGGTCGCCAGTCTATCACAGGGCTACACTTAGAGACAGACAACCAACTCTCACACACTCACGGACAATTTAGAATCACCAGTTAACCTCAACATGTTTTTGGACTGTGTGGGAGGAAGCCGGAGAAACTGGAGAGAACCCACGGTGCACGGGGAGAACATGCAAACTCCACACAGAAAGATCCCTGGTGTCCTCACCGGAATGCGAATCGGCAACTTTCTTTCTAACCACTGAGCCACCTTGCAGCCCTTTCACTGAAAACATGCATGCTATTAATCATGCATAACTTAAAGCCCTAATACAAATCAAACCGGTGAGTTTTCTCAAAATTCCCCCCAGTGAAGTTGTCATGAAACGAAAAATCAGATATAGATACCAAAACTGTTTTTGCACCAGACTGTAAACATGTTTATTTCTGCTGTAAAGCAGGACATTTTAACATGAGGTTCTATGGGGGCGGACTCGCTTTTGGAGCAGCCTCCAGTGGACATTTGAGGAACTGCACTTTGTTTAATTTCTCAGCTCCGCACCAGACTCGGACCAGATTCAAAATTAGAATTTTTTGTATCTAGCTCCCTGTTTTGTTTTGTTTTTTTTTACTTGTTAGGTCTATCAGTATAACACTCACCTTTGTTATAGGTAATCTGCTGCTTCTTCAAGAATGCAAACCACTAACTGGATTAGAGACGTGGTGGTTAAAGAAAAAGCATAGTCAGTGAAATACTGGGTTTGGACCAAACAATAATCTTAACTCAAACACAGCCTAGCTTCCCAATCTCATGGTCATCCTTATGGGACAAAGTTTGATTAGTTGCAATTTGTGAGTGCAACCTTGATTCTAGATTTTCTAATTTTTGTTAAACTGCTGTTTTCAAGGTCAAGAAAGCAACTTTCATAATCATCACTTAAACAGAAGCTTTAATTAGTTTAGCTGTATAGATCAACATTGTTCTGTATACTCCACTGCCAGACGCTCAGTCCTAAAAAATAAATAAGCTCTCAGTCCCTTGAAATGATTTGAAAACATCATCAGGCACAAACTCAGCCGTGCTTTTATCTTATCGGGGGGATGATGCAGATATTTGCAATCATTTACACACCTACCGAATATGAGAGCTGAAAAAATGTAAAGTAGAGTCTTGGTTCTCTTAAAAGGCATTTTCAGACATCATGTGCTACTTTTGATGAATCTAAATTGGTGCTGTTGAATGCTGCAGGTTGACGTTTGTATCTGCTTATGCAGATGTGTGTGTAGGTAAATGTTTGGAGGGGGAGCACATGAAACAGGCCGAGTATCCAGCAGGAGCTGAAGAGCCTTGCAGGGTTGTGATCAGAGGGAAGCCCCTTAATGAGGCGATCCAGGCGAGGCTTTGATGCTGCTCTGCTCAGGGGATCTTTGAAAATAAAAGAGACGAGGTGGGATGGCAGAATGACCTTTAAACTTTCACAGTCCGTAGATAAACTCTCACTGCAGAGCTACAACAAGATAAGTTAAGACGTTACCTCTTGGGAAAAATGGAAAATCCCATTTGGTTGAATATTGCTGCAAAATTCATTTGAAGAGCCTGAAAATTATGCAGCAGACATTCGGTTATTCTGTCTTTTAAAGAAATTATTCTCATGGTAACATATTACAATGAAATGTTTAAATACACTGTAAAAAAAAAAAAAAAAGTATTTTTTTCCCAGCAAATTTTACCCATATTGTTATTTTACTTTTTAAGTTATTTATTGTTATTTTATTGATTCTCCCCTTTATTCTTAAATTACAGATAATAACTTCAAAAATCAGGGAGAAACTAATAACACATAATTTTTAAAAAAAACATCAAAAATCAGTATTTTTCCAAATGGCAATTGATTCTTTTACAGTGTGTGACAGTAAAATGGTATAAAACGGTATATTTGACCACATTTAATTTAGGAAAATGTCTTTTTTTTTTTTTTTTTTTACAAAAAATTAAGGATTGAAAAATAACATTATAAGTATTTTTTTAAACTGTTATTTATTTTTTTCCTGTTTTGCTAAATTACATTTAATATTGAGTAAAATCCCAGAAAAAGTAGAAATTTATATGAAAAATGACCAAAACTGTAAATCTTCTTTGCAGTATAGCTACACTTTTTTTTTTTTTTTAACTTATTAGACCACACTAGCAGCATGGCTGTGGGGACAGTAACAGCACTCAGCTGGTCGGTCCACCACTTTGAGTTAAGCTAAAAAAACCAATTGAATGGATTACTATGGAATTTCGTGCAGACATTATATCCCCTGAGGACCAGTTGTAATAGTGAAAGTCGATGTCCAGTACTTCTGTAAGTGACCAAATATACACAACATACGCTGCTCCTTTCAGCCTCAGCCGTGCTTTGTGCTTGATGGGTTGGACTAATTTCACTCTTACGATCCTTTTAACTTGTTATCTAAGTAAATGAAGAGTAAATGAAGAGTAGGTCAGGGATTCCAGAGACAGCAAGTGAGAGTGCTGATCGTCATATCATAACGTCATAGTTTGTCGATATGCTATTCATATAGTGTGAACTGCTCGTGTGTTGGCAGCTGCAGCCTCATCTGTCGCTGCAGTTTCTGTCTGAACACATCAAAGCCTCCGAGTGCTTCTGTTCTGTGTTCTGCTGCAGGTTACAGGTCGACCCAGAGTGTGTCAGTGACTCTCTGCGACTGTCTCAGGTAGCGGATGTTCCTGGCATTTTGTTTTCATCGCATGATTGTGCATCCTGACATTAACTAACACAACAGGATCTCAGTGCATGTGCATGAACACAATTCTGTAAATAACCTTTGATTTAGACGCTAATTGTGT
This sequence comes from Stegastes partitus, assembly GCF_000690725.1. NCBI lineage: Eukaryota > Metazoa > Chordata > Actinopteri > Pomacentridae > Stegastes > Stegastes partitus. The sequence continues at coordinate 35,807 of NW_007579154.1, forward strand.
CCCATTATTTTGATCTGCTTGAGACAATAAATCCTGTTTTATGTGCTGTTACAGATGCAGTGCCACATGTGTGATATTTGAGATGGGATGTGGAAGAGAGTGGTGGAAAGTACCTTTAATCAAGTACCATACTTAAGTACTTAAGTTACTCGAGTATTTCTTTCTGCTACTTTCTGCTTGCACTACACACAAATCTTATCCTTTCTTTGCCACCACATTTTATCAGACAGCTATGGCTACTACTAGATTAGGATTCTATACACTTGATAATATAACGAGCTTTAAAAATGCAAAACATCGTTAAAGATCACAGCTGCAGTACGCATAAATCTGGAAAAAAAACAACAGAATTTTAAAATATGCAGCCTCCTCCTTGCTATTCTCAATATAGGAAGAAGCCTCCTCTAAATGAGCACACACTTCACACATACGAAGACAGTCAAGCTTTAAGTCAACATTCATCTGTGGCTTCATCCAGGATTCACATCCTCTGTCTAACCCAGTGCACCACCACATACTTTCACAATGGATTTTGCTGCTATGTGATCTGGGTGAGAAGTATGGGAGTATTGTTGTAGCAAAACTATTTGTAAATGTGTATGGAGAGTTGTGTGTCTGCAGTGAGATTTGTCAATGTGTAAAACTATTTGTAAAAAACTAATAAAGGCCGAAAAAAATGAACAAAGGACGAAAAAAACCGGAAAAGCAAAAAAAAAAGATAAGAAAAGAAAAAGCCTAAAGAATTGGCCAAAAATGCCAAAAAAAAAAAAAAAATAACAAGTAAAAATCAAGCAAGCCTCACAATTGGCTGTCTTTTTACACGACTTTTGCTTCACTTCTGCCATGAGAGATTTGTATCTGTAACTTCAGAGTTTCTTTGCCCTGAACTCAGGCTCCATCAGGCGGCGCTATCCTCCAGAGTCTTTGAGGGCACGCGACATTGTCTGATATACGTGAACAAGTTAAATTTGTGGGTCACTGAGCAAAAACTTTCATGATGGTTTGCAGGTGGCATAACTACTGAGGTACAGAGCAGCAGAGCAGTACGCAGCCAGAATGAATGAGCCTGTGAGCCTGAGCTCAGTATGTCACATTTCTGCAAATATTTTATTCTATCTTTTCATGGGACAACACTGAAGAAATGACACTTTGCTACAATGAAAGATAGTCAGTGTACAGCTTGTGTAGCAGCGTATATTTACGGTCCCCTCAAAATAACTCAATACACAGCCATGAATGTCTAAACGGCTGGCAAAAAAAGTGAGTACACCCCTAAGTGAAAATGTTCAAATTGGGCCCAATTAGCCATTTTCCCTCCCCGGTGTCATGTGACTCGTTAGTGTTACAAGGTCTCAGGTGTCACTTTTGTGACATACTGTATATATGCAAACTTGTAGATACCTAAGTACTTTAATTACCTTTGCAATCTGAAAATAACTGAAAAAATCTGTAAAATTGGATGCAAACAACACCAGCAAACTCATCAAAATCACAAGGACATGCAATAACTGTGCGCACGGAGAAAAACATTAGGAACCAGAGTTGTGTTAGCGTCTCCTGACAGATGAGTCTCTGCTGCTCTGACAGGGTGCAGGGCTTCAGATCAGACGTTATAAGGTCGGCTCCTTCGGGACAAACACACTTCAAACAGGAAGCTGATTGATCACGAACATTAGCTCATCGATCTCTGCTTATAGAGCATAATGTCACGCAAACGCATCCTGGAGCCCTGTGCGTCGGCACATGTGAGCTAATGTATGCAGGAGCAGGGACGGAGTTTTTACAGTACGCTCAATGATGGGATTCAACATATAGAGTAAATATACAGTCTGTCTGAACTGCTGGCTCTTGGCAGCACTACATTTCTCATAAATCCTGATGAATAATGATGTTGGAGATGATATTCCCATCATTTCTACTTTCAAATTCTGACAATATTCAACCGGAAACACACAGACAGTCTGATGGTCATCTGGATGGATCTACGTTCTTTGTTAAATTCAGCATTTTACGTGAAATCTGAAAATATTTTTAAAAAAATATTCAGAAAGAACCATCAGAGGACTCAGATCATTGTTTTTGTATTCGAATGAACTCACTTTAATAAATCCTTTGCTCATGCAGAGGCCTTTTAATGAATACCAATTACATATGTTAATTCAGGCAATGCTTTATCTGCACTTATATGGTCACGAGTGCACGCTGCAGTCTGCGGTTTCTTAGCGTGCCCTGTGTGTGTGTTCTCATTTGTTCAGGTCTCAGTCTAGTATAAAGAGTTCATACTCCAGGGAGCTGGAAAAGGTAATTACAAATTAAATTTACCTTGTGAGGGCAGTTGATGGGGGGTTTGGTGTGTGTGTGTGTGTGTGTGTGTGTAGGGGGGGGTCTCGCGTAAAGACATGCATGCTTGCACATCTGCATTCATGTGCAACCTCAGAAACAAACTCGATTGGAAATTAAATACAATTCCTTGCGCTGCTGTGGAGATGCTGCTTCACAGTGACATGCGGTTTATTCTCTTATCTCTCCAACTTTGGCACAAATGCTCGATTTTGAGGCGTCAGCTGTCAATCCCTCCTCTCTTATCTGCTTATACAGTCTGCATTTGCATATGTGTGTGTGTGTGTGTGTGTGTGTGTGTGTGTGTGTTTTCGCCCTGACAGCCCACACTGTAGCACAAAGCTAATGAGTGAGTCTGATGTTTGTGATGCTGCAGGACTGAACCCGTTCGGCTCCACATCCACACAGCAACGCAGCAGAGAATCTGACAGACTGACACGATGTTTAGAGTCACAGATGTTTAGCGCTCCACGTGCTTTGACCAGACTAAATGCTGCCGACTTCACTGCACTCTCCTTGGGGTGGTGGGCTTTGATTTGTTTATATGAGACGTGATGGGCGGAAATGTTTGCTCTGACTCCATTTTGTTTGCCTGGAGAATAACTCAAACCTCCCTGTGTTGCCGTCTGCTCCCTCATGCATTAACGCCGCGCAAGAACATATAAGGTCACACGTCGGCTGCTGCTTTAACAAGAGAACTTGAGGTGACACATCGCTGCATGTTTAGTTCATTATCTTTGCGTATCTGTGTTTCTGTAATCCATCACTTGTCTCCCCACAGCGGAAACTTTACTTCATTAAGCCTTTTTCATGGGCTTAGAGAAAGACAAAATGCCGCAGTGTGCTCTTGGCAAAGCAAAGAAACTGCAAAGACGCTTTGTACAGTGGTGTACAACATATCACACATGCAGGTTTAGTGTGTTAATATCAGATTTGGGACACTGACTGGTTGAGAATAACCTTTAGGTTCAGAGTTACCCAGCTCCATATTGATCAGTGCTTCTGTCACTCAACCGGTGGACCAACAGTCATAAGTTAATGAGCAGAACGGCTGCACACAATCCATAAAACAGTGACACTGATTAACTTTCCTGACTGCATCTACCCTTACATTGAAACAATATAAAACTCTATCCTGTTTTCCAAGAATTTGCATATATGTTATTATCAGAACCCAGGAAGAGGATAGCTTTAGGATCTGAATGTTTCAGTCTGATCAGTGTCTGGGGTTTCCACTGTTTGAATAAAACTACATTTGGTCAAAAACAGTCTGTGTGCAAAGGTGTTAACTGAGCCAGGTGAAGACATTTATTATTATAGAGATAAGAATACAGTTTCTGAATAACACGGGACAGTTACAAATCCCATTAAAAACACTGAATTGATTTAACCTTAGGGGTGGATGGTGGTGCACTGGTTACTGCTGTCACCTCACAGCTAGAACGTTCTCTGTTTGAACCTGTTGTCTGGCTGACGCCTTCCTGTTTGGAGATTACATGTTCTTCCTGTGTGGGTTTCCCCCACAAATTAAAGACATGCATGTTAGGTGAATTGGTAATTAGAAATGGTTATTCGCTGCCTCCCACCCAAAGTCAGCTGGGTAAAGGTCCAGCCCCCTGCGATCCTCTACAGGACAAAGCAGACACAACTAATGGATACATGGATGCTTAAAGTGTGGCTGTAGGCCCTGCTGGCAAACTTTATGTCAACTGACCAAAGGCTTGGTGAAACTAATGTTTGAGGTCATTTTTCTGCTTTGGATAAGTTGATACATGATGATAGATGGAGTTCAGGATCCACAAGCTTAAAGAATAACAGATGAGACACTGCAGCATCCTCAGTGGTCAATTGGCACAACATTTTTTTGGAGATCCTGAGCAAAACATCCAAGTCCATCTGCCAACATTGGTGTCAACACTTCAAAGTGTTGCTCAGACATGCCCTCACTTCTTATTTGGAGGGTATTTGGCACATTGGAATTCTTGTGCAGGGCTCTCTTGGAGTCGAGGAAAAATAAAAAAATAAAAAGTAAATTAAAAACACCGAGTCGAAATAGGTGAGCAATAAAACACTATAAAATATAACAAGAGTCATAAAAGATAAAACGCTAAAAATATAATGAATAAATCTGAAAGCTGCACAAGAACTAGTGATCTACTAATAGGTAGTATATGCACATGTAGAGGTTATTGCACATGCATCACATCATAATTGCACGAGAGGTGGAGTCAGTTAGTGAAAGGTTATTGCACATACTGTGTACATTTTGTTTTGCCATCAATCTCACTGTTATGTCATGTTCACTTCACATTCAGCGTTTGTATTGATAAGGTGAGGCCCAGATACATGGAAATCTATAAGTCAATATTGGTCAGTGAAAATCCATCCATCCATCCATTATCTATACACCGCTTAATCCTCACTAGAGTTGCAGGGGGTTGGAGTCTATCCCAGCTGACTTAGGGCGAAGGTAGAGGACACTCTGGACAGGTCACCAGTCTATCACAGGGCTACACTTAGAGACAGACAACCAAGCACACTCACATTTACACCTACGGACAATTTAGAATCACCAATTAACCTCAGCATGTTTTTGGACTGTGTGGGAGGAAGCTGGAGAACCCAGAGAGAACTCACACTGCACGGAGAGAACATGCAAACTCCACGGAGAAAGATCCTGGTTGTCATGTCTCGTACCAGGTGTTAGGTTTTATTTAGTTTTTTGTCTTGTATTTGTGTTGTCTCGTGGCTTTTATTTTGAAACCTCTTTGCCCTCGTGTTTCAGGAAGCTTGCCCTCTCCCCGGTGTTTCCTGTGTCTGATTGTCTACCCAGCCCTGATTGTCTCCACCTGTTCCTCATTACCTTGTGTGTGTATATATAGTCTGCGTCTCCCTTTGTCCTGTGCCAGTTCGTCTTGTCATTGAGTCAAACTTCACGTTCTAGCCCTCTTCATGTCCAGGATTTCCCTGTTCATGTCCCTTGTGGAAACTACCTTCAGGTTTTGTATTTTGTTTGCTACTTTGTATTCAGCCTCTTTCCTAGTCAAGTGTTTGAGTTGCTACTTTGTTTAGAAAGATTGTTAAGTTTTTCCTCATCGAGTGATTTTTTGGTTCTTTATTCTCCTCGTTAGAGTGACGTTTTGAGTTTTGTTTTTGCGTTTTTAATTGTTGAATGATATTTCTGTTGATACTTTTGTAAATAAATCAGTTTGAGAATGTTTTTGAGTCGTGCATTTGGGTTCGCTTTTTTGTTGGTCTTGTCACTGCTGCCCCACCAGGTCGCGAACCGGTGACGTTCTTGCTGCGAGGCAACAGTGCTACCAACTGCGCCACCTTGTAGCCCACAATTAAAGTCACTATCATATATACAAAGTGTGGCTTTAATATTATATACAAGTGTTACTATATTATCTAAAATGATTATTTTTGAAATTAAAAAAAAAAAAATTAAAAGCTGCAGTGAATTTTCTTCTAGAATTTATGTGCAGCTCTGTGGACAGCAGAGTTGAAGTCTTGTCTCAAACTCACATCACAATATTTAGTCAGTCAGAAACAGACAAAGACACTTTTTTATACACAATCAAAAATTAGCCATTTCAAAAGATCACTTTCAACAAAAGCATCTCCACAAATGCACACACACAGACATATATATATACAGTCTAGTTTTCCATCATGGGAAACATGGTGTTCCCTGAATGTCAAAATGACAGAACAGACAGACGAAGGTGTCGAATGTGGGACAGAGACAGAGAGGGACAGCAGAGTTATTAGAGGCGGTTAGGTGAATGATTAGTGATGCTCCTCTGACTGTTTGACTGCACTCATTCGGCCAATTAGAAAAGCAAAGACAAAGAGGGCAGAAGAGCCCAGAGGGCCTGAATCAGAGCGCACGGTTACCACCCACAACATCCCCTGACAACACACACACACACACGTCATTAATTTCAAGCTTTTTAAACCCACTTTGTGGCTTCATCTCCTGAAGGTTTAAAGACAACAAGCAGCTCAAGGTTTTGTTTTGAGCAGAATCATTGTTGCACTTTCAGACCTATTTCATTAAATGATTAGAGGACTTTGCAAGAAAGATTTGGTGGTTCAGATTGTTGTGTTTGCAACAATGTGGAGAGATGGGAAGCAGAAAGAATGAGTTGTCACAGACTCAGGGGTAATACAGTCTAAGTAAGGAATAATATATGGATATGTGCGTGCTATTTAAAGACACTATAGGCTGTTTGGAAGCTGAAAAGTACAAAGAGGACAGACAAAGAAAGAACCAAAGCGTCTCAGGTTGGATGATTTAGACACAAGGCAGGACAGCACAGAGTGTAACACTATTGTTTTCAATCAGGGTACGGTGTGTCTCTGCTCCGTCCCCCCGGACCTCCCTGTCAGCGGTGACCTTTACCAAATCAAAGGAGATGCAAATATCCAGCTTCATTTGGGCCCATTACAACTCCACAGACAGCGACTTCTAGCAGTGAAAGAGCTGTGTGCCGACGCCCAGTGAGAATAGCTGTCAGTCTTCATGGCCAGCTTTGATTAGCAATTTGAAGGGCCTCGGCCCCCGGCCCCCGACTCTGCTCAGCAGATACAAATCAGCCCTGACGCTGCCTCGTCCATTACTGCCATCATTTCTACAGAGAATTGTGATGAATCTCATGTTCCCACAGTCTTTGTGTCTCCCTGCCCCACTGCTCTCTCCTCTCATTCAGCTTTCACACACATCTTTTCTATTACTGTGTTCGGTTCAGACTTTCAAACCCAAATAAACATTTCTGATTATTTTAACTGTGAAGCTGTATTACTGCATGTGCTTTCCACCCTAAAAGAGGAGCTTGTGACTTTTCAAGTTATTTAAACACATTTTTTTTTAAATGATCTCACATTGTAAACATTTTTTAAAAAGCCTATAATGCCCTAAATACTTTCCATCCATCCATTATCTATACACCGCTTAATCCTCACTAGGGTCGCAGGGGGCTGGAGTCTATCCCAGCTGACTCAGGGCGAAGGCAGGGGACACCCTGGACAGGTCACCAGTCTATCACAGGGCTACACTTAGAGACAGACAACCAAGCACACTCACATTCACACCTACGGACAATTTAGAATCACCAATTAACCTCAACATGTTTTTGGACTGTGGGAGGAAGCCGGGGAACCCAGAGAGAACCCACACTGCACGGGGAGAACGTGCAAACTCCACACAGAAAGATCGCTGGTGTCCTCACCGGGACACAATCGGGGATCTTCTATCTGTGAGATGACGGTGCTAACCACCAAGGCACCTTGCAGCCCTAAACACTGTGAATCCTGCAGTTTTTAAAAGCTGCAAAAATTCTAATTACATGTAAATTCAGTCTACTTGTGCAATTTTATTGATATTTTTGTGTATTTCAAAAACACAGAAAACATCTGCATAATTAAAAGGAGAAATTCCATAAAACATTTTTTGAAAAATATTTTATCTAGTGTGGTAATATTAGTAGTATCAGTTTCAAGAGGAAACAGCTGCATCTTTGTGTGAGAGCTCCAGTAAGTCAGCTTGAATTTTTCCTCTTCATTTCACTTAACCGTTTGCATTTCACAAGAAAAAAGCAGCAACAACAAATTGTTTACTGGTAAATTTTCTGCACTTTAACAGAACTTTTCCACCTTAGTGGTACTTAAAGTCCCTGTGCACACACTAATGACAGTGGAGCTGCCACATGAGGGGCTCATCTGCCATCAGGAGCAACTTGGACTTCAATGTGTTTACAAAGAACATCAACATGGAGGTTGATTGAACCTCCAACCTGCGATTAGCGGACAGCCCACTCTGCCACCGTGGTAGGAAGCCAGGAGGACGTGACCCCTGGGTGCTCTGGAGGCATAGGGAGACAGCAGTTTTGAAATGCTTATAGCAAAGACATCACAGTGACAGAAACAGGCATGAACTGTTATTAGATCAATGTTTGGGCTGAAGCTAATCTCTCTGCATATAGATGACAGCTTAAGTGAATAACATTGATCATCTCACTAGAATACTGGAAAACCTTGGGTGACATTCACATGGATGTTGCTCTGACATGAACCACTTACTTAAACATCGTTCCACAACAAGCACACACCACCCTGGCAACGACAATGTTAGGAGCCTCCTTTAGCAGGATAATGCACCCTGCAACACGAACAAGAGCACAAGCTGCTGACCTGGCAACCAAGATTCCCAGTTTCCAATCAGACTGAGCATCTGTGGGATGAACTGGAACAAGTCTGATGCACAGAGGCCCAACCACAACCCACAGCACCCAAAGGAGCCACTGTCCTAGTGCCAGAAACAGTGTGACGGATCAGAGCTGTTTTGGCGGCACAAGAAGGACCTGCATAACATTAGTCAGACAGTTTTATTTATTTATTGGTGTATAAATGCATGGATGGAAAATACACCGTTGCCCATAAAGTTGGAATAGTTTTTGTTATCAGACACATTCCTATTTTTATTTCTATTTCTACACAAAGTCATCCCTTTGGGCCAGGTTAGTCCCAGTTACCAGGTGAATCTAATTCTGACTTTTGACCGAAGAGTGGGACAAGCTGGTGGACAGTATGCCACGATGTCGTAACGCTTTAATCCATGTCATTTGTGGCCCTACTCATCATTAGTGACTGAGTTACATTTGAAAGAGTAACATTAGACATTCTTATTGTCACGGCCTGCTGGCCACAGGAATGTGAGTGTGGGACCCAAAATGAGAGGGAGGCAGGATAAAAGGAAAAACAGGTTTATTTGGGAATCCAGGGGAGTGAGAGGGGTACCAGGAGGCAGGTGAGGGGTCCAGAGCGCAGCAGGAAAACCCAGGGGCGAGGGTGGTGTCTCGTGCAGGTGCTCGTGAGGGGAGAGGTGAGGTCCGCGCAGTTGGCATGCAAGCTGGTGTGGGAAACTCGAATGGCTGGACGGAGGAGATGCTGGAGAAACAAGGAGAAACGTGGTTACTCGAGAGCTCGAAAGTTAGACACAAAAAGAAACTTAGTTTAGCAACTAAGTGGCCTGAATGTACCACTCATGGGGTAGGTAATCATCTGGCGCCGGAGCACAGGTAGACGGTGGCTTCATCCAGCCCGCTGATTAGGATGATGAGCAGCAGCTGTGCCAGTGTGGGAATGTCCTCCTCCAAATCAGCCTGAAACTCAGAGACAGCCAGCCGCACACAAAAAGACATAATCGCAGGAAAATACAAAATCACAGTGAACACGTCCATATCACCACACTTATGCATGCAATCACCTTGAATAGGTGTTTCCTGTTAACCTTCTTCAGGACTTTTGGGGTCTTTTGGACCCCAGGCCATTTAGGTGACAGGTATTGTTTTTTTTTGTTTTGAAGATTTTTTATTTTTTAAATATAAAGAGAGGGACATTTTTCATGCATTTGGAACCAAAAATACGTCAACTTACCAGAAATGTATTTAACATAGTATAAAAGTCTATAATGAACACAAACAAATATTTTGCACATATTCTTTCTTGAGGTCCAATGGACCCCGAAAGACCTTCTATGTATGGCAACATGAAAGTCCTGAAAAGGGATAAAAGGACCAAGGTTGAAAATTGACACAAAACTCTTAAGTCTGATTACTCAGTTTGCAAAAGTGAATTATGGTTTAATTTTTACTTTAATATGTATTGTATATGTATTGTGATACCAATAAAGTTTTGAGAGGATCTACACTTCATCTATCAAGAATAAATCGCATTGTCACAATCATTTCATGAGAAGAGGTAAAAACATGTTTTATTCCACCTTTATGAGCAACAGTGTATATGGATGCATAGAAAGAAACAGAAGTACAAAACAAAAAGTTCAGTGGATGAATAGAATAGATAACTAGAAAGTAAGACATAACCACCAAACAGTGTGTACTCTAGGTCACTTGTTCTGTGCTTGTTATGTATATTCTTGGATTTTGGGAGTTTTTTTTTTTTTTATCACATAAAAACTTCTTGAACAACTAAGTTTCTCCACATGGATCAAGTGAAGTTTAATTTTAAATGTCAGATGGGGAAAAAGTTCAACACATGAGACATAAAATCCATTGATGAAGTCAAGGAATTGATTTCTACTCAGCCAAAGACTTCTGTGACCTCTATCTGGAAAAGGTCAAGGTGTCAATGCTTCTCACTGCCTCAGCCAATCACAGGGCTGCTTTTTGTCAGGGCTTTTTTTTTGGGTGCAGAATGTGTTAGTCGGCTGGAGGTGACGCAGTTTTCCACCAGCTGCAATCAGAGCAGGTATCTCATAAGTGTACAGATGTTTCAGTAGAGAAAAGTTAATGAAAATATCCAGAGTTAATCTGCATCCCTGCTCGTCTCATCCACACCACTAAACACTGCTGTAAATTAAATCTGGCTCTCACAAGGATAGAAGTGGAAGCAAGAGAAACACACTCGGGACTGACTGAATGTGACTCGTGGGAGGAGGATGACAAAATCAGTGTATGGGAGAAAATATAGCAGAAGAATGCGGGATGGCTTAGTGGATGAGTGCAAAGCTTTGATATCTGTGACAGAGCGCATTGTGACGAGGAGTGGAAAAAGTGAAGAAGCGGGAAAACCTTAAAACCTTCAGAAACTCCGGCACAGATCTGCTGCTTCTGTGTAAAACTCGGAAACAAAACCTGTGCAAAAATATTCTCCCGCTGTGTGTGTTGTGTGTGACAGCCTCAGAGCCTCACTGAGTTAATTGTGTTGTTATGATCAGAGGATATTTAACCTACTGTGGCACTGGTTGGAAGAAAATGAGCAGAAAGAATTTTGGTAGGAATTTAAGTCCATTTATTAAATTTGCGCTGAAAGAAATAGTACAATTTCTTCAGAATCTCACTAATTAAAGTGTTCCTGACAAACTTTGCATGTCCCAAGAATAGAGGTGTGACATGACATTAAAGGGGACATACAAGGGTTATGCTTTTTTTATTGGCATATATACAGTCATCCTCAAATGTATTCATACCCCTCCATTAAAGAAAATTCACAACAGTCACTCAAATAACTATAACCAAAAAAAAGCAACAATACATTTTTTTTTTTTTTTTAAATGCTAGATTCTAATTTAGTGAAATAAGACATTGCTTTTGAATTGTGGTTGAAAAGAATAATGTGAGGATGACTGTATATAATGTTGAATATTCAGAGTTTCAGATTACCAAGTAAACATATCTAAAAGTAGACTTTGTCAATCAAGAGTTCGGGCCTCAGGTGACTCTGAACACTTGGTTTCCAAAGTTTATTTTCTGTTTTCATGTACACCAATTAACAGGGACATAATAGAATGATTTATGCATACAGCTTGCAACTGACAAACTAAGTTCGCTGTTACGTCACCCAATAAGCAAGTAATGAGCAAACTGTTTACCCAGTAGAGAAGTCCTGCTGTAATATTATTGCTCTGGATGTCTGCACTGTCCACTTTCCTATTCTGAACCAGATTTGGGCTTGAATGTGTACAGATGGATTTGAGAAGATGCTGTTTCTGATAAAGAACAAATATTCATGTTACTTCGTAGGTTTAGATAAGAGGCCATGCTCACAAGTAGTTGCCCCATGGCAGCATAAATGGTAAAGAATAGATGGATTTGCACCCAAGTGTGAAAAGTAAACCTGTATTCTGTCTAACAGCCAGCAGGGGGCGACTCCTCTGCTTATGAGAAGACATCCAGCTGTATAAAAGTCTATGAGAAAATGACACTACTTCTCAATGGATTCATTACATCTGTAAACATTTTGCTCATGAATTTATGGTCTCTGTCACTAGTTTCAAATCTTCTACAATACAGTGCTAATTTTGTAAACGATAATCTCAATTAGGGGAAAGTAGACGATAAACACTGTATGTTTTAAGGCATGAATAACTTGTGGTTGACTACCATATGGGCATGTGTGTGTCCTCAAGTTATTCTGATTTGTCACATCCAGTCTCAAGAAACCAAGATGGTGCCGGCCAAATGCCAAACTCAAAGGCTTCAGAAAGACAGTCTACAAAGCGACGGGTGATGTCATCGTGGCTACATCCATCTTTTCCATACAGTCTATGGTTGGCAGGATAGTGGAAGTTGCCACATAAGATGAAAGTGCTCCCTTTGGGAGGGGAGCTGAAGCTATAATTATGTGTTTTCAGGCAGAGTTTAAAAGCAGTATGAGATATATCACATTTTTTGAACTGCGCATCATGCCAAGTTACTCTAGTTGAGCCCAAAATAAAAATAAAAAGTCGTAAATGAGCGCGCCATGTCCCCTTCAACAAACATCAGAGTGATAATAATGGCATCATAGCTGATTAAAGGGGATGTTTGCTGATGCTAATTAAGGCAGAACACAGAAGTTGAACCTTACTTCAGCTCCTTAGTTTATGCTTCAACATCAGTGTCTCATTTATTTATCAGCTCATTATGTAGGTACCAGATTACTAGTAACATCCAATCAAAACTATGCAGATGCACAACACAACCACTCTTATGTGCTATACTTCCATATTCTTATTGTTTTAAGATATGGAGTGCCCTCCAGTACCCATACTATCACACTATTAAATATGCCACAAAAACCTCCTACATCCCAATACATGATATGTCAGAAAATACCAAGATGTCCTGGTACATCTGGTGAAGTTTTGTAGAAGGCAAGCCAGCTTTTCTGGTTATTCTGACTCTCAACATTTTGCACAGACAGCGATGGATATATGTGCAGGACAGTAATGGTAATATGTCCTAATAGCCTGAATACTGCATGTGTGTATTTTGTGAGGGCAGCTCCAGTGCGTGCTGGAAGTATAAAGAAAATGTATGTAATTTGGAATGCAGAGTTCACTTTCATGTATGAGTTAATTAAAAAAAATAACTACAAAACTCTTAAAAACTTCTTCTCTTTGCTGTTGTGATGTACAGATGTAATTCAGGACACCGCTAGGTTTGGTTACAGGTGCAACAAAGCGCCTCTGGCTTGGAAACCGACTGGGAAACACAGCTTTTTAGCCTGGTGTTAAGTTACTCTTCAAGGCAGGATCAGTTCTCACAGGAGAGTCTTTGATGTTGCTCAGATTCTTTGAGAATTCTCGTCTTTTCCTCTAAATTTATAACCGTTTGCTATTAACGATCAGTTCTTAGAAATAAGTGCCTCTGACTGAACTGTTCTAGCCTTCTATTTTCTGCAGATCTCTGTGAGACAAAAGTTTAGAGTGAAAGTTGGAACATTTTGCATTCACACTTCAAACTACCGGTGCTCACCAGAGAACAGGGCTGTGAAGCAGTCCAGTAGTTCTAGATGTTCTTTTCCTCATAAATGTGACTAAAATCTCAAGATAAACTGTTGATATTCTAAACGTAACACTTGTGCATGTTCACCTTTGCATTCACTGTGTCACTGGAACGAGAACAAACTCCTCCTGACTGTGGATCAGACTTCCTATAGAGGCTGTGATGCGGCGTCTCATCATGTACATTTGCAATGCTAAGCAGCAGCCAGGTGAGTGGCAGACGGAGTAGTTGATTTTAATGGGGAGCAGCTATTTCGGTAAGTCCTCCAGCAGGCTTCTTTCTCTGGAGTTAATCACACTGAACAACACGTTACATCGCTGCAGCTCCTCTCTGGGGTCTCCACTGGCTCTCCCTGGGTTTTTTTTTTTTCTTCTACTTCTCCTCAGTCTCACTGCTGCTCCTTGTTTTTATTTATATCTACACCTGTACCTCCTTCCCCTCGTCTCATTTACATCTCTCACTACTGTCTGCCTTTTCTCTCAGTTAATCACTGGGCGTCTCTGTGGGATGTCGAGGTTCAGTGTCACTAGACTGTCTGCATGTTCATATCAGCCATCATGCATCGTCGCTCCCAGACCACCGAATGCAGCTTCACACTCCACATGTGACTTTTTAATGAAGATATCTGTCAACAGCTACAAATATCGTGCATTAAACATTTATTGTTGGAAGAGATTTTAAATGTAAAATAATTTAGAACAAATGCGGGAGAGATCATGCAGGTGTGGCTTCATCCAAACCATTTTAGACGACTGCATATTATATTATTAGATTATAGTTATTGATGCATTCATGTGGTCATTATTTTATTGGTGCCGCTGCTCAAGCTAAAGCAAACGTTAATGACATTATTTACTATTGGGTAGTTTGTGAATATTATTTATTAGAGATCAATAAAGTTTTATCTTGGTCGGTAATATTACATCATAATGTATGGATCATAGTTTGTATTATTATTGTTATTATGTAAAGCATTTATTAATTAAAGTTATCAATAAATGTAGTGGATTAAAAAGTACAAGATTTGAATTGTGGGTTACAAGTATAAAGTAGATGATAATGGAAATACTCAAGTAAAGTACAAGTACCCAAAACTTGAGTAAATGTACTTAGTTACCTAAACTACTGACTCATCAGTGCACCTGGAATGTCTGTAATAGCATCTCATTGCACAGAAACACAACGACAAGTGTGACCTGATAAAAGCTAAGATTTTGGATTTTTTGGATGTTTAAGGAGAAAACAGTTTGTGTGATCATTTTTAATTGACTTTTGTTTTTCTCTGCAAATGCAGATTTTTCTGTAACATATAATTCAATCTTTGTTGCTAATAACGAATACATGCAGACTTCACTTTTGGAAATAATTGTTGGGCTCAACCAAAAAAAGAATTAACACAACAATCTGCATCAGTCTTCAGACAACTTCTAGAGAAAATATGTTAAACCAGCAAACCCAGAATATCAAGTACTTTTTTTGTTTTTTTTTAATCTGGGTCAATATCTTAATTTTAAACAAAAAATTTTAAGTTGACAAACATTTAAAAAATGTATTTCATTCAATCAGATTTTATTGTTTTTATTCATGTAGTGACTTTTAAGAATTTTAATTAATTCAACAACAAAATTGCTGGGATTAACTTTTTATTTTTTTTAAACTTTGAACAGGAGTTGTATACTTCAACACACAATACTTTCATATTAAAATAAAAAAAAAAAACAACACAGATTTACACAAATAATAAAACTAAAACATACTCTTAAGTTGAACAGAGTTTTTAAAATGAAACTATACTAAACTTTGCTAAACTGAAGGTCCAACGGCCAAATTTCCCTACAAAACATAAATAGCATTAACTACACGCTGCAGTACAACGTGTTCCATCAGCGGCGTTATCACTTGTATCTGTTTTTAGAGGGAAGAAAACATGTTGCTGCTGCACGTGAGCTTTAGAGGAACCTTTATTTTTGGCCATGTGTGTGTGTGTGTGTGTGTGTGAGATGTTCATATATACCGTTGGGCACTTTAACCTGACTGTACGCTAATTCACTGGGACTGGTGTCACCGTGGGGACTAAAATTGACGTCCCCACAGGTAGAGATGCTGTTTGAGGGTTAAGACTTGGTTTCAGGGTGAGGGTTGGAATAATGTAGGGAATACATTATGTCAATGAGCGTCCCTTCGAGGAAGGAGGAGCAGGTTTGTGTATATGTGTGTTGGTGGACGTTTTAGCTCCAACAGTATCTTGAACTTCATCCTAGAATCCCTGGTTTGACTGTCTGGTGGATTAAACTACACTCTATACTTCCACAGTAATATAAGGCACATAAGTAGGCTCTCTCTGGAAGGTACTCTCTACTGTAGCCAGTATCCATCTAATTTGGCTGCGTTAATTCATGTAACTGACTCCCAGTACAATCGGTCTGATCACCTCTCTGTACTCTGGCGTCTGAGCTAACGCGTCCCTCCTATTAAACTGAGAGCTCAGGGCTGTTTGGGATGAACCAGTCAATTCATTGATGCTTCCACTGTGATAGACCTACTTTCATATTGTCCGCTCGTCACGTCCATTCAGCATTATGCGCTGATCCCCTATCAGATCACTGACACAGAAACCGTGTGGAAATCAAATGTTGGCTTCCAAAAGGGCTGATACAAGTTGAGTTTTTCTTCTGCATATGTGGAGTTTCTGTGCTTCTCAGGTTATGTTTGATCAAATCTCAGTAGAAAAACCATGTTAAACAGTCTGACACCTCCGGTATGCTAATTCAGACCCATCGATCCATTGACGTGGGGTGGAACTAACACAGTGGGCGACTGTGATACTTGATATTCAGGCTTCATTGTTCATAATAAACAACACTTTTCATGCTTAACTGCATCTTCATCTGCAGCTCACCTGAACCAGAACGCTGCACTTTCGCTTTCTAAACCAATCAAACAACATGTGTATAGTTCAAAACAAACAAACAAAAAAAAACTGTAAACCAGGTCAGCAGGGGCAGATTGCATAACTTCCCCTCACAGTTTAGCAGTCCCAAGGTTATGTTGAAAGACACGGGCCTCGATTACACAACCGTCAGCGAACCACGAGTCCCTTACGACATCCAGTTACATCCCAGTCAGTTGATCTTTTTTGTTGTTCAGTTTCATTTAGAATTAATAAATCAATTGAATTTAGAAGTGTTGTTTACACACACATTTAACAAGCAGTGACTTTTCCATTGTTAAAGCTTTCCATGTGTCCAAGTTCATTCAATCGTTTGGCTTCTGTGCAGCAAACAACACACATAGAGACACAACATGCTGCAACCTTTATATGTCAGACGAGCAGCAGATGGGATGTGTTGGAAAGCCTCCATCGTCTGACTGACATCATGAATTGTTGCAGTTTGATATGTCAGTGAGTGAATCCAAATGACTGCCAGTTATTGTTTTTACACGTTGACAGCATTAGCTCCACCTGGAAAATATCGAGGTGGCACATAGACAACATTTCTGAGATGGTAAAGTGCATTTTATATGCCAGCTGACTAAACTTTACATGGTCATATTAAGGCACTGGCAGCACTTGAGATAAAGGTTAAGGAAGGATGGTTATCTGGTCTAATAAAAGGTCTGCTGGGGCTCAAGATATGCAGTGTTAAATAACATGTAATCACAACTTTTGTTCTTAGTTTCTAAACCTACCCACAGTCTGAATGTGACCTTGAGGCTCTATTGTCACAGTCATGTGTTTTGTCCACCAACCGTCCACCCCAACCACCTCCCGGCACGCTTTGTTTGGTCAGTTAGTTGCACCAGCAGCATTCGTCTTTACTTAAATTGTGTTTCTGGTCATCTGGCAATCATTCGCTCTCCTTTTGGCTCTGTTTTTGTCTTCACCAACTTTGGTAGCTTTTTCTCTGACAGTTAAATGTTCAACCATGTTTTTCAGTTAATTTTGCCTTTTGTATGGTACAAGGCAGGTACCATACAGGGGTTTTTTCAAAGTTTTTAAAAATTTTTTTTCTCCTCCACTGCTAAAAAAAAAAAAAAAAAAAAAAAAAAAAAAACAGGAATGATGAACAGTGAGACTCAACTAAAATCCTGCAGGATGTAAATCCTAAACAATTTAACTTAAAGATGCTAAAACACTCCAAAGACCTGAGAGGAACTGTTCAGCTGGGTGTTAACTATCTGTGGCTTTGACACTATGAGTGGCCGCTGTTGTGTAATGCATCATTTGATCAACTGACAATGTAAAAATATTGCTTAGTGCAGCTTTATTTGAAGCAAAAAACACAATCAGTAGCCACAAGTTCTGTCTTTATGAAACTTATAGNCTGTGTGGTTTGACACCTTTCTGTATAGCCAGCTTTAGCATTTTTAGCAATTTGGCCTGCAGTAGCTCTTCTATAAATTTTAATCCACATGGGCCACCTTCACTCCCCAAGTGCATCGGTGAGCGTTGGGTGCTCATGAACACGCCCCTGCTTCACTAATTGTCCCACCTTAGAGCACTTTTTGAAGGTACCAGCACCACAAGAGCTGCCATTTTGAAGAGACCCTGACTGAGTAATTTTGCCATTGCAATTTAGTCCTTGTCAGAGTCACTCCGATCCTTCCACCTCCCATTTCTCCTGCTTCCAACACATCAATTTTACGAACTGACTGTTCATTTGCTGGCTAATACATCCCATCCCTTGGCAGGTGCCACTGTAACAAGAGAATCAATGTTATTCACTTCACCTGTCAGAGGCCATCGCTGCATGAACAGCATCCACAGAGAACGAATGAGGAAGTGAAGGAGTCCTAATGTTGAGACAGTTGAGATGTTGATGATTGATGATGATGACTGTGGCTCTGTACATTTGGGCCACTTAATGAATTCCTAAAGTAAGATTTGGTCATGGCAGCTGTACACCACATTAAACACAAAGGATGCACACAGTGAGTGATGACGCGTGCTTTGTTCAACACAGTATTAGAGGCTGGAACAGAGCGTTGTCGTGGTTTTTAACAAGTTTGAACAAAGCACGTATCACACAGTGTCAATGTGTCGGCTCTGACCTGTTTCTTCTTTCACTCAACGCGTTAGCCCCTCAACAAACTCTTCAAAGCCAACTCTTCTGAGACTCCCCTTGTCATTATTATGCAAATGACAGTATTCCACACTATCTTGCTTTGTTGTAAATAAATTGCTTAGTAATTAG
Organism: Stegastes partitus; assembly: GCF_000690725.1. NCBI lineage: Eukaryota > Metazoa > Chordata > Actinopteri > Pomacentridae > Stegastes > Stegastes partitus. The sequence continues at coordinate 54,636 of NW_007579154.1, forward strand.
GAGCGTGATTTATTTGCATAAGTGCCTGAGCACACTGACCAGGAGGAAGAGCGAAACAGAGAGAGATGCAGAAATGAACACAAAGCTGAGCTCGGAGATGCAAATTCCCCATGAGACACAAGAGAGTGTGTGTTTGTGTGTGTGTGTGTGTGTGTGTGTGTGTGTGTGTGTGTGTTAAAGAAAGAGGGAGAGTTATAATAAGGACTTATTATAACTGCTCTTTACTTCACCTGCTGCTGTGGACACATCAGGGTTTTGACTTTCATTACACTTCATTAAACCTGCCTGCCTAAATGTTGGCTGTGGCTTAATTGTTTTGAGAACTGTCCAACATCCATCATCTACAAAGTGTCCTGATACGTCTGCTTTAGTTGCTGGTCGACAGATCTGGATTTGTCAGTCGCTGATGACCAATATGTGATTCTGTAATCATATCTTTTGCATCTGATAAAATCAAACAATTTAGTAAGAATAATAAATTTGACGCAGCATTGCGGACCATAAATGAATATTTATTAAACAGTGGATTGTTAAAGTCTGCCTCAGTAGATCTCCACTCTGTCTGCAGTGCACTTTTTAAATCAGACAGAAATGTATCAGCTTAATTCATGTCCACAGTTCATCAAAAAGTAAACTTGTGAATGAAAAATAGAATAAAGTTTTTGTGACATAACATTTTTCATTTGTTAACTTAAATAAGTAAATTGAAAATAAATAAACAGCGTTAGTACACAGAATTGCAGCATGTGTTTGTTTTTGGTCCCAATGACGATTTGCTTGACACTAGAACACAGAAAAATATATGAAAATGAAAACTGTGCATAGTTACTTTTTGCTTAAGTAGAGCTGCACTCTGCTCTGTGTTTAAAAAGTAATCAAAAAACTTAAAAAAAGGAAATTATTTGGTGCACACAACAGCAGCTTTTGTCTGCATCTTCTTGGTTTTCTCTGTTTCTGAGAGAACAGACTGTTGTAAGGCATAAATGAAATACCTGTTTGTGCACACACTACAAGCGTCTCATTGTTTTTAGTTTCTCGGCATCTTGTCCTCTTCTTCTTAGAAATGGTCCTTAACTCTGAATATCCTCCTGCTGGGGAACAGAGGGGACTGGAGGACAGACACATTTCTTTGCCAGTGGTGCAGGAAGACTTAGTTTTGTTCTGTTTCCACCATCCCATGGCAGAACAGTCTTCTGTCAATCACCGGCTCCCCGAGGTAACGCTTCACCAGAGATCTTCAATCCATTTCAAGTTAATTAAATTCAAACAGGATTTTTTTTTAGCACAGAAGTTTTAAAGAAATGTGTTGCCAAAGCATCAACATACAGCTTGTCCAAATATTTGACTATTTGTGTGTTGAGGTCATTGGCCGTCTCTCAGGTGGTGACATGTTGATACTTCCTGGGTGGCAAGAAATGCCCAGTCGTCTTTTCAGGTTTTGACAGTTCATGCAGCTCTGGAAAATCTGAAGTAACACAGTTGATCTTGTGAAAGTAAATGTTCCTCATGTCACTGATGGTGCTACATGTCATCACTCTCTTCCTCAGCAGGAGCTCTACAGTGGCTGTGAGCCCCAACAATGTTTGTGTACATTCACTCAACAAAACCAGAGAGTTTCTCTTCCTCCACCATTGACGCTTTAGGGTCAGATTCATGGTCATGGCTTTTTGTTGTTCAGAATCAAAGGGAGTGGCTTTGTTTTCTTTCAGTCATTCGTTTACCTTGTTCAGCGTATCCTCTGCTGAAAGCCCTTGTGTCAAGGACCGACAGACGTTTGGTCTTTTCTCCAAGCTCTGCAACATTGTCTCCTGGAGCATTGTGAGTCCCCCTGGTAGTGGGTCACTTCTTTGATAGGGCACAGCGCGTTGATCAAACCTCCCCAGCATCCTCTGCAACATTTGCAGAGTAGACTAGAGTCAGGCAATGCTACAACCAGCACTGTGACATTTAAAGCTACCCGTTTCCTGTCCCAGCCACTGGCTATAAAATGGCATGTTGAAGTAATTAATGATTTAGCTTCCCCAGGCCAACAGTCTGTGGTGAAAAACAAACGAGGACAATCAGTACTTTGATTTTAAACACAGACTTGTGAAGAGCATGCTGACAGAAGTGTTGTAGGTGTAGCTCAGATGTAGCCCACTGTGTTCACTGCCCCATAAAACTAAAGAAAGGTTGAAGGTGGTGTCTCTCTGGCTCTACTCATCGTGGCAGAGTGGATCGGAACGAGAAAGGCTTGTTAGCGCCAACAGGTTAGAATAAAGACACCAAAAGTTAAACATCCCAGAACCATCCCAGGTGACAAATCTGGTGTATGTTTTACAACCCTAGTTTTTTTCGAGTTGTAGTCAGGGACTCGGGACACCGGTACAATAGTTTCTGGAAACCAGTATGTTAGTTTACCTGGTTTAAAGCTTCCTTCCATTACATTTCCAAACAAATGTTATTCATTTGCTTCCTACAAGACAGGAATTAGTCTAATTACACTAAGCATTGCATATGTTTTTCAGAATTCAAATATATTGAAATTTAAAAGCACAAAAGGTTGTGTTTTTTTGAGCATCAGTACCTTTCCGCTCCCTGGTTCAGATGGTATTAAATGGTGCTCCGCTATCACCTCATTTAATGGTGGTGAAGTTGTGATTTTGCACTTACAAAGAGGAAGAAGTCCACATTCAGAGATTGGAAGGGTCGGACAAAGTGTGTGTCAGTTGACTTGTGTTTGAGTTGCCCACTTTTACAACATCATTTTTTGACTTTTTGACCGTTTGACTTTCGCTCTCATGCTGCCTTTTAGGTTGGTTACTGGGTAAGTTTAGACACTAAAACTACATGTCACAAAGCTTCACTCTGCATTGATGATGACTTCATGGTAGATTTCACATGCACTTATTCAAAGAGGTTGCCTCTGCTGTCGGGGTTGTCTGTTTATGAATGGATAGCATCGCACCCTCTGAGCCTTCTAGAATGGGGAGGAAGTCGCTATTAGCTCTTATGTATGGGAATCATATGCACTGATAACAGCCGTTCAATGGGCTGATAACATCTAAATGAGGTGGTTTGTCACTGCTGCTCGGTCCCCACTGATGTCTGCCTCGTACGATTGTTCCACAGGAGTCACACTGATAAGACTGCCTGCACATGCGCTGACATTTTTTGTTTACAAGCCAAGTGAGCGCAGGTGATTGTTTCAAAATGCCATTTGAGCAGCTCATCTGGTTAATCGGTCGACCACTGTTTGCTACTTTCCTTCTAACTGATGTTAGTGAGACTTTGGCAGTGTTGGCCTGTCCAGTCAGCATGACAGCCTCCAAGGCCTTCATTGTACATCTTGCAATAAAGCACTCATTTATATATGCGTGTCATTTGTTATCTTCATGTAATATAAAGTGTGTAATACCAGCAGGTGATTGCCTACTGGGTAATATTACATATAGTGTTTTATCACCTGTATTTATTTTTCCGTTCATTATTTTATTGCAATCTTTTATGACCTTTCGGTTGGAGGAAATTGAAACCGTGGCAGGGTGTTTTCGCTTGATTAGTGTGTACAGCAGTGGCGGGCCGTGCATTTTACTCCGAGGCCTTCAGTGGTGTCCTACCTGAATCAAGCCACCTCTTAACACCCTCATTATGACGCCACGGCTACAGAAAGAACCAGTATTATGCAGGAAGGCCATTGCATTGCAGACAGGTATCTCATGTAACGAGAATGAATGCCATCACTAAAGCAAGAAACCCAATTAAAACAATTCAACAAGTCTCCTTCCACTATAGCCACAGCCGCACCAAATACATCAAATCTAACAGGAGCATCAATATCAGCCCAAAAAAATAACAAAAATATATATTTTATTTACCAAAACTTGGGATTATTTGAACACAAACTCTGTCCTCCTTTCTTTCCTCACGAAGAGTTCAATCGCTCTGTTGAGCAGGTAATCCGTGTGTTTCACTTCCGACATTAAGTCCTGTTCTATCGCCATGGAGGTTAATGCTACAAGTCAGGCCTGTCCAGTCGTGTTTCTGACATAAGTTTTAATTTGCTTTAAGGCTGAAAATGTCAACTTGCTTCACTTAAAAAGAAACAGCTATTAATGCTTTTATGATAAAGTTTTAGCTTGTGCAGGTCGCGACAGACAGGAACCGCTAGCATTGGCTGAGCTCTCTCACCATCCAATCAGAGGACGGGAAAGTGCTGATGTCTTCATAAACCAGCTACCTGGCCCTGGGACCACCAACTCTCAATCTGATTGGTTAAAGCAACAGTTTCATTGCAATGTATTGTAAGCTACAGGCGCCTGCAGTTTTGATTCTGAAGGCCTCAGGGCAGATTTCTGTGACCCTGGCAACACATGACGGCTGAAATATGATTGGATAAAAGCTCTAACATAAACATACACTGCTGGAAGCACTAAAGCCCAGAGACATGCTATGAAATGAAGAGAGCAGACTATTGGGAATAATGTAAAAAGATTAATAGGAAAATATTACAACGTACGTCAGTGATTCTGATAGAGTTTAGGCCAGCAGGGAAGGCCTGGCTGGCCCTGACAGCACACCCCTGGTGTGTACAGCTACTTACATCTTTGCCTGATTAGGGGGAGAGACAGCACCTCACATGATGAAAACCAACACAGGTGAGACGTTTTCGCAACATACTAGACCAGCAATATTTCATGGGTAAAGTCTTTCACCCATTGCTCCACAAACAGACTGATTGCAACACGGCGCCCGTTGCAGACAGTTTGTGTGCTGTTCCAAATAACCGCCAGCTTCTGATCACATGTTATTACAAACATGCCTAAAGTCATACTTAATATATTGTCCTCTCTGCACCGTGCTTTAATAAAATGTACAGTTCAATGCTGGACAAACGGTTTGTAATGTCAACATGATGCTCATGTGGCCTTACTTGTTGTTTATTGTCTTGGTTAAACTGCAATACGAAAAGGATAAGCTCTTTCTAATTACATCACTGTCTCCTTGAATTATAATTTGCGTGAACGGTCGGTTAATCTAGAGGGAAATTGGATTCGACCAGTGCTGTCTCTCTCGGGAAATTTCCACCTTTCAAAGTCCAGGCCTTCTGCTTTGATTAGAAGACCAATGCCCTGTTTTTGTGGGTAATGAGATGCATTTTGATCATGTTAAGATACATGTGCGTTTACAGATCTCTTGACATTTCCTTTACCTGCTGCAGCCAGAATTAATCTTTTTACTCATGTTAAATGAAATGGAAATATGTTTTGCCCACGTATGGAAATCTATCTTTAACTCTGAATATTTATTCAGAAAGACTGACAGAAAGCTAGTTTCACTTCAGTTACATTGTGCTGCTTTTCGCTGTTGGCAGCAGTGTGTGCATTAATGTCTGCGCCTATAGAGATGGTTGTAACTAAGAGACGTTGCCTTCAGCAAGTATGTTTGAGCAGCTCCTCATTTTTATGGCCAGAACAGCCACTCAGCCATCCATATTTTGACATTTACACTGTGCCGTTGGGTATCGATGGCCAGACCTCAGCGGGCCTGAATGGTAATGGCCCGCGATAACCTTTTGGATAGACAGCTGGTAAATATAAAGAACCAGCAAAAAGGAGAAAAAAAAAAGAGCCTGTGAACATTTATCTCCTTTCATTCTCTCTGCCTATAATAATTCCACACCTATATGTGGCTTTTCAGTTTGTTTGTTGTAGTAAACACAGATGTGGTTTCTGCCACGCTCTGCCTTCACCCACAGGTTGAGTCTACAAATCTAATCCCGAATCAGTTTTCTGTCTGACAGCTCTTTGTATATGCACACAAAGTTGACGCACACACACACACACAAACATGTGCACACACTTTTCATAGATTTTTTTCAGCCTTTTTCAGTCGTGTTTTCTGTCTCCCTTTGCTTTATCACTCCCCTTTCTTCTCCTCTCTGTCACCAGCACAGAATGTTGACACACACACACACACACACACACACACACACACACACACACACACACACACACACAAACGCATTGAGTAGATGAAACTGCGAGTTGTGTTGAATAATTCTAAAGTAGCGTTAATCATGGAGGACAAGGTTACAATAGACATTAACGTCTTCACATTTTATGTTACTCATTTTACAATATATCATTTCAGCGTCACACACACAATAGATTGTATAAGTAACTCAAGCACATAATGCTACATTTTTGTTTTGCTATATGACATAAAAAATACAAACGAAAAAACTTGCATGGTTCTTTTTTACTAATAGAACTCTGTCTGGTACAACATGATGTTTAGTTTGAGTTTTTAAACTTTATTTACATGACACAAAGTCCACGTATTCAGATCAAAACGAGCAAAGAACAGGAGAGAAATACCAGGACGGGAGATTGGTGTGCAAAAAAAACACACTGTCACTAGATAGATAGATAGATAGATAGATAGATAGATAGATAGATAGATAGATAGATAGATAGATAGATAGATAGATAGATAGACTTTATTGTCCGACCCAAATAGAACAGAGGTCCTCCTTTGACAACGCTCCAAAAATAAAAATACAACACATTGATAACACAAGCTCACAGGGCCGCTGCTAAAGCTCACCTGGTTGAGCTGGTGACCCATGTACAGGGGCTCTAGTCCCTGACGCAGCAGCCATGGGTTCGAATTGACTGTCCCATATAATAAAAAGGTAAAAAAAAATAACGTAAAAAAAAAAAAAAAAGAATTATTGTCTAAAAGAATTATTAAAAAGAAACAGCAGCTGGTAAAATGCACTGTTTAGTGTCTTATTTCATGTTGTTCAGGGTGGTTATTGCAGTGGGAAGAAAGGATTTTTTATAGATGAAATCAACATGATCAACTGTGACACTGACTTCTTCTTATCGGAAACTGCCCATATAAATAACATCAACTGGTTTCAATAAATCTGACATTAGAAGCCTTATTACACTCATTTCAAAGTACTTTATGTTCACTCACCTGTATGAGATGCTGTCCTGCAGTACCTGGGTGGAGACTAGAGGCTTCTCTGTGCACAGTGCTGCAGCTGCCAATCTAACAACAGTAGCCTGCTTGTGAGGTGTTTGGAGAGCATGTGTAAATTGTAGTGTCTGTCAATTAGCAAAAGTTCAGAAAGCAAAGCGTTTTGGGTACAGTTTTATTTATATTCTACCTCTAGGAGATGCACTGAATTCAGATGAAAAAGAAGGCTACTTTAAATGTTTCTTTGATGTACATTTGTGCAGTGAAAGGATTTTTTCTTTAAAATCAGTGAATCAGTGTAATAGATAGCTTTATCCTGATGTTAGTATTGATAAAAATAATCTTAACTATCATTTTGGCCATAATAGTGCGGCCCTGGTGAGTTACATGGAAATATTTTAGCTACGAAAAGGGTGATAATGACGAGAAACAGGTACTCTGCTGGCATTTCACTGCACTCTTTGCCACCGCAAGAGGGAACACAACTAATCTGACTATTGAAATCAGCGCCACAAAACTCTAGAAGTCCCCAGCTGTATGCCATCCAACACACAAAAAAAAACTATTTTGGATGCCTTTGTCAGTGACGCACCATATAACAATGGTTCCAAATGGTTTACATTCAAAAAAGTCATTTTTCCACCTAAAATTGTTTTTTATTGTTTAAGGAGGTGCACTTTCTTCCAAAATCATTATTCTAGAATGATTTGTTCTTTCCAAACAGTTATTCAGGTCATCTGGTAAATAAAATATGTTTGTTTTTTTAAATCTCACAATATATTTCTCATAGGGAAAACAAAATATTGCACTGTCAGTGTTTTCCAATATTGTGAATCCTTGTATATTTATGACTTCTTCCATCAAGTTCAGACCTCCCACTTTGGCTTATAAATTGCAGTAATCACCTAAATCATCTGAGTGAGCGGCTTCAGGCATGATATGAAACACAATTCGACATAAAATGCTTTGTACCTACAGTGAAAATCAATGCGTGTGTGGAGGCATGTATGCGATTCGGTTTCCTTGGTTGCCTCCAACTGACTGCAATAATCAGATGTTTAATCGCTGTGAAAACAGAGAGCCCGTCATGTTTGCTGCGTTCAGTGCTTTTCTAGAATGTTTGTGTTTGTATATTTCATTGGATTGATGAGATTTGAAAAGATGGGGTTTCTTTATAAGACTCTGTATACGTGTGTGTGTGTGTGTAGGTGTGTGTGCGTGTGTGTGTGTGTCACAGGCCGGCAGGATGTATTGCGTCAGTAATTGTAGCAGACAGAGGAGGTTAGCCCTGGACCCTGATGGTCCAGTCAGCCGTGGAGTAAGCACTCATTAACACATATTCCCATTGATTGCACAGGACAGAACAGGGCGCGCACACACACACACACACACACACACACACACACACACACACACACACACACACTTGAAGTGCTGGTGTCAACGACTGAGAGGAAAAGTTTTGCTGTTGTGCACATTGTAACGGGTCATATACTGACTGCAATTAATTCATTGTGGAAGTCTAAATGGCTTTTTCAGAAATAGCTGAACTAAAACTACATTTCGTTTTATAAGGTATGACTTCATACCTTTCGATTTCAACTTTCAGATTGCTCGCCTGGATTACTTAATCAGTTTGTTATGTGTACTTTTTTTATTTATTTGTAAATTGTAAATTAGCCCTCAGGATTGCTTCATTGTAGCGACGTGTTGAAGTCCACTGACACTACCATGGCCATTTAAATCATACAGTCACATGGGGAGCCTCAACACGCTGAGAGATCCCACATCAATATCAGAGATGTTTACCGGCTGGTGAAAAGTATTGATTCACAGACAGAGGTAGGATTGGAGTTGTGGCAGCACTACAGGGGTATTCAGCAGCTGCTGAGTGGTGCCGTGAATTTTGAACAGCCAAATATCGATCTGAAATTACCTTTGTGGCCCAGAGCAACTAAGTAGATACAGGAGAAGTTGGGCAAACACTTTGACACGCAAAGACTTTGCTGCTGTTCAGAGACGTTGCTTGTGACCTAATTAGGGAACCGACATTATTTTTAACTACAGATCAAGGTTCTTTTCATCTTTAATCTTACAAGCTACAGCAATAAAGGCAGACTTTCCAAAAAAATGATTGTGGGAGCATGTAGACAGAGGACGGAGTGGTGAGAGCTGATGGAAGTTGAAGAGGAACAGTAAGGTCTTTGGCAAGCTTTGAGCATCCAGAAGGTCTCAGATAAATGTGTGCCCTGTTCAACCTTGAAGCCCGGCCAAGTTGAATCAGTGAAATGACGGGCTCCTGGCTACCAGTCCCAAAGCCAAGTACGACATGAATTAACCATAGACCTCAGAGAGAGACAAGAGGGATGGGGGGAAGGAGGAGGAGATGGAAAGGACAGAGGAAAAATATTCCCCAAAAGGAAAAGGAGGAGGACAGAGGGAAGGGAGGAGAGAAAGATGATGAGAAGGCCGGTGTGACAGTAGGGAGCAGATGTCAGAGTCGGCCTAAGCTGACATGGCGATGCGATGCCCTAGCCACGACTCCAGGTCACCACTTTCTGGCAGAGTCCAAGGTGAATGGCTCTCAGCAAGGATGTGTGTGTTTGCATTCATGTGCTTGAGCATGTGCTGCTGAAAGGCCCTGAGCAACTGCCGGCATGGTGGCGTAAAGCCGATGAAGCGCAGGAGTGAGTGATGCCCCAGGTCCACGGCTGTCAGCCAGACTAATGGAGGGCGCCACACTTGGCCGCCCGCTGACTGACAGGTGCCAACCGAGGACTTTGTCAAGCGGGCACCAAGTCGACGTTGCCAGCTCGCTTACTGCGGTGAAGGATGATGACACAGAGATCGCTCACTTGGCTAATGCTGACACACATAGTGCATGCACACTCTCCTGAGCCTGTCACTCAGTGACGAGCGTAGGCCACAAGATGAGATCTTAAAACTATACCCTGACTCATCAAGCATAGACAAGAGGGTCAAGTTGCTGCTTTGAAATTGGAGTCACCATTATCAGTGCCATTTTCACGCTGGCAGACTGACCTATGATCTCTGCTGGCCCTCTTACAGGACCACAGTTCACCCTCATACACAAGCAGGATCACTTACAGTGCTTTGACTCATATCACAGCTTCTCTTCAGTTGCGTTCTGTGATATTGCAGGGAAGTAAAAAAGTGGGTAAACCATTAAACAATATCAATATTCCTTACATTTTCAGGATGGTGTACAAATGTGTCTTGCAAAGTGAGATAAGGTGAGGGCACATCTTCTCAGGAACTGACAGCTGATTGAAGGAGCTTCACCTGGATCACCATAAATCCAATACAGGGAACGAAATACTCTGTCAGCCGCTCTGTGATACATTAAAGCAAAGGGAAGTTTGGAAAAAATGTAAACAAAAAATATTATTGTTATCTAAATACAACTCTAGCTGTACACAGTTTTGTTCCTGGCAGTACAGTATCTGTCTTGTTGTGGCAGGAAGAGCTCTGCATGTTCTTCTGTAGTCTATATTAAGTAAGACAACAACCTTTTTTTTCTGACAGCATATCGGACATGTGTTTGATAGCACTTAACATCTCTGTGTCTTACATAAAGTCTTGCAGGGCTAATCAGACATTAAGCAGGACCTCAGCACTTGAGCTGTTTCAAAAGGCCCTTTGATTGCTTGAAACAAGCCTGAGTCACCTGTAAGAAAGGCTTCATTTGACATTACAAAGATTTTTCTCAGAAAGCAGAAGACGGAAATTGGGGGAGTATTTCTATATTGTTTCATCTGAAAGTGAACATCTGGCAAAAAAAGAAAGAAAAAGGCAGAGAAATACTTGGAAATTGTCTTTACTCATGCATACTTTTAATACTTACTTTTGGTTTGGGAAAAAAAAAACTCAATACTGATCTCTCATTTAGGAAGAGATACCATGTGGCAAAGTGTCAACAGAATTGGATTATTAATGTGTTCATAGAAAATGGAAAGAATATAAGAGAGGAAGAAGAACTGGATAAATCGTTGAATCAAATGTAGGAGAAATGGAAAGCAAGCACATGAGGAGGATTGAGGATGTCTTGGGGAGCGTCAGAAAAGAGATTAAAGACTGAAGAGGAAGCCAGATGCAAAGTAGAGGGTACAGAGTAGAAGTAAGAAGACGTAGATGAAGAAAGAACGAGAACAGAGGGATGGTGGGATGGCTCTCCCCCAGTTGTCATCTTATCTACCACTATGTATCAGGTTCCTGGTAAAGAGACGGGCCGACTGACAGAATGAGACCAGCCCAGTCAAGCAGGCTGATGAGCTCCTGACACTTTTTAATTGAGCAACTGGGGCCTCTGAGGTCAGGGACAGTCCTGACCTGGAAAAGACCTGCATAGGCCAAACATCAAGTACCAGAGCTGGGAACACGTCAAGCTGTGCTTCACAGCCTGAGAGGGCCTTTTATCGCCTCCCTCGCTCCTGCTTTCACTGCAAAGCTGAACAGTCTGCCATATTGGTATTCTTAAGGCTGCACAGCATAATGAGCCTGTCTGTTAAAACCCAGGGCCAGTGTGTGGAGGAGAATTAGACTGGAAAAACATTATAATCTTTAAGGTTTTTGGTGTGCCTGGAAGGGTGTTGGACACTGCTTCAGGATGAGCTAGTATTTGCCCCTTTGGGCATCGCACAAGCAGCGTAGCCCTGGCCTGATCCTGCTTCTGCTGCAGCTAATGTGATATGTTTTAAATAACCACTGCAGGATGGTCCTTGGATCTTTGCCAATTCTCAGGAACGCCTTGAATTCCTTCAAGTTTGCCATAAATTTTTTACTTGAGCTCAACAATGAACTGATTAGAATTTGGCAGTAAAAAGTCACTGTGACCTGATAAGACATGTTTTTGGTCAGAAATGAAGACTTGATATGTAACTTTTCATAAAATTTTACAAAAATACATCAATGTTCAACAGGACAAAATAATGGGATTGCATTTTATATCCAGAAGGTCATAGATCAGCTTCACTGTCTTATCATAATATTCTGCAAAAACACTTTTTCAATTCAATTCAATTTTATTTGTATAGCGCATATTTACAACAACAAGTCATCTCATAGCGCTTTTCTAAGCATTGTTCAACTCTATAACTCAGAAAATTAGGTTGTGATCATATTTCACATTTGGTCAGATAATGAATTGGTGACCCTAAGCTTGGTTGCCATTTTGAAACTGTGCTGCTCGAGTGAAGCATTCAGATTTCAGTTTGTTGGAACAACATCCATGTCTGACGCGTGGTCTTCTGTTGTAGCTACAACTTTGTTTTCTATCTGAATCTATTTTCTTTGCCAACTATGTGAACACATAAAAGGACTGTGGTGTTTTTGTTTCTCTCAAGGAACTTGCGCTCTGTGTTGTCTTTATGACATATATGGTGGAGGGTTAGGGTTAGGGATCTGTCGTTACGCAACATAATGACAGATCTTTGCAAACTTTCCCATAAAGTACTTCATCAGTGAATGATTTGACAGGAAGGTTGAGGTGATGTAATCAGTTTTGGATCTGGTATGGTTTACACATGGAGGACGTTAAATGTGGAAGTAGCTTTAATAGGTAAGTAAGGGTTGTGTAACACCATAGGAAACAAGAGATGTAGGATGAATAAGATCTGACACTGATGCTCCAGTGCTCACCGTATCCTATACAGCTAGAATGACTGTACAGGGTCTATAGTGTTGCTGTACTGTACTTTAATCAACTGTTACATTCACACATGCTCTGACATGTTGTTTGCAGCTTATGTTTGAAAGCTATCCCTGCACTTTGCAGTTTGTTCCAGCCACAAGGATAGAAAAGCCATGTTACTTAGGTTTCTGGAAAGCATTGATGGGTGGAGTCAAGGACTGCGCATCAGGAGAACTGTACAGAGGAGGAGCTGAGCACCGAATGAGAGAAATGTGATGCAGCCACAGCAGATTAAATCATTCATTATCTCATTCTGAAACTGTCTTAAGCAAGTACACATGAGAGAGACGAAGACAGGAGTCCAGAGAGACATAGAGAGACAATGAGACAGTACTCAGGGGTGAGAGATAGAGAGAGAAGATGCTAAACTGGAAGAGGAGTGGAACTGATGGCTGGGCTCTAGAGAGGGAGGGGCTGAGCAGAATAAAAATGGGACAAGAGGAGCAGGAGTGCAGGCACACTTCATCTTAGTGTTGCTATCAGCCTCTAATTGCTCAGATCAAATTGCTGCCTCTGCATATATCTGGGGACAGTGCAAGTGTGATAGCCTGTAGCACAATCATTGACATTGTAATAACAGTTTAATTGCTATGGGCCTGAGCTTCATGAAGACGTGAAGCTGTTCACCTCTTAATGGCCTCTTCTTTTGTCAGGGAGCAAGCCCCTTCCCATAACAGCGCGAGATAGATGCCCTCCCACTGGCATCATCATCTTCTTCTCTCCAGTAGATTAATGATGACCCCATCAAGCCTCAGCATACTGATGTCTTTGTGAGGGCTGCCTGTGTTTTACAGGGGTCACAGCCTGGTTGAAATGGTAAATGGTAATAGTGCTAGGGTTTTATATGGTGCACTGGCAAGTGGGCTAAACATCTCCCCTGACAAAGACATATTGTAACTGGAAATAAATTCTCCTTTGAGGGGAAAAGGAGTGGTGGGGATAACTCCTGGCTGGTTGTGAATGAGGACAGTAGAATGGAGAAGCTATGAAGAACAGTCTGGAGAGATCAGGTCAGGTCGCCCAGCTCTTATCATCATTAAGCCACCGAAAGTAGCCCGCCATGGGCTCGTTAGCACTAACGAGACACTATAACTCTTTATAGATGAGAAAGAAACCAAATGGGATGGGAGAAGAACAAAAGAAGGGGAACAGTGCTTATTCATGGTCCGCCCATTATGTACACGCTCTAATATGGCACTCCACCATGACTGGCAACACCGCCTGCTGCTTTTTGTCGAGTTTCAAACAACCTGTTGTTTTGTTCATAGTCACCTGCAGTGAAACGGCTGTGTGGCCATGGCATGTGTTGAGGGTTATACAAGTAATGTTACCCATGATGTCGGGTTTGTTTAGTCGGAAAACTTGGAATCCTACCACAAAACCAATGCAAGATGAAGGTTGAAGGTTGTCAAAACATTACTATGCTCAGCAACAACACTTTATAAATGTTGCATGTTTTTTTCTTTAGCCATTGTCCCTGATATGTTCAACTTGTTTCACTGTCCAACTCAACTCAACTCTCCTCATCAAGACTTAAAAATGAAATCCTACTTTCCAGGATTTTTCAGAATACGTTTTCGGAGGATAGCTAAGCAAGACGCTCAGCAGCATACAGTAAAGGCAGGAAGTCTGTGTTAGCCTATTTGACAGAAATCCCAATTAGCAAAAGTGGTTATCAGATTCCTCTACGTAGGAAAACCCTGCTTTTATTACAGTGTCTGCTTTATATGAAATCAAAGACATTGGATTTCTGTGAATGCAGTCTTTCATTGACATTCAGGCCACAGTTATTTCCATCGCAAGGAACATTTAATGTGTTGTATTGGATTTTATCAAGAGTGCCTCTGCAGTTAGACGGATACTTTTACTGTTTGTGTTTGTGTGTATCCTTGCCCGTACTCCCAAGGCATTTCCCTTCTTGCTGTGTTGTCCTCTGCAATGTGAATTAACTTCCTGTACCATCTATTATCTGTACTACGCCCGCTGATCAACAGTACATGTAAGTGCACTGCATCACCTTTGGTACTTTGTACATGTGTGTTGTGGGATTTGGTAAGACAACCATCAATACATACACGTTTACATACTGAGTGTGTATGAATGTATACACACATACATTATAATATTGAATATATTGCATGTCCATATATGGATTAAAATATCTGCACTTTGGAATTTATTTGAAAGTCTGAAGACGTATACATTTGAAACTGTACAGATTTTTGTGCGTTCTGACTATAAATACTTGTCCTGTCGTGTTGATCAGCGGATGACTGGATTCAAAACAGTTTCTGGCCTGTCATTGGGTACTAACATCTTGTACTGATGTCATACTGTTTTTTACTGGTGCATCCTTGTGTAGAAGCCTGCCATATGCTGTACATTTCATGCAAGTTTCTCCCTCTTGTCCACTATCTACATGTTTATTGTTTTTCACTTCACCGAGGGGAAACAGCAACCTACGTGCTGTAAATGTCAAGTTTTTCCAGAGGTCTGGATTGTGCAACAAAGCAGCTCAGCCATTTTTTTCCCTGTATATTATCTATTTTTATAACATATTTGTGTAGATTCTCAGTCATCCATGTCATGGTAATCCTAGAGGCTTCAGTAGAAATCAACTGGACTTCTGTTTCAGTCCAGTCCAGCTGATTTCTACTGAAGCGTCTAGGATTAGTATTGTAATAACAGTGCTTGCTTCATTGTTTTCAAATGTTCCGCCAAAACTATTCCCCCTTTTTTGAGTGAACACCACTGGGGCATCATATTCCTAACCCTGCCCAAGATGATGGATTTAAAGAAATGCAAACACACTTTAATCGTCCCCTATAGCAGACAGATTATATGGTGCAGTCACACTATTCTACATAGTGCTATTTCAGCACTAGAGAATGGTCTGGCTATGAAAGACGACTGGTAAGAGAGAGCCCATATCTATCACCATTACCTCCTAAACACTGCTCAATTACAGCGAAGATAATAACAAACCTTCCACGACAACAACTCAGCAGAGACTGATGTGCACTGAAGCTTTATAATGTCATTATCTTATCAATACGATCTCATTTTCAAAACCGCTGAACTGTGAGTGTTGCCAGCAACAGAAAAAGTAAATGCTTAAAGAGCACAATGCGTAGCACTCTTGTTACTTTGCACACAGAGTTTGATAGTAACTTTCCAGCTCTGTAATTACTGCTAGTCGGCTAACATGACGTGAGGGGGATCACAGTGTTGAAAATAAACACAGACAAGAAGAACATTACTGTGTTAATCCTGTGAAGATGCAAACTTTGTATATTTCCAGTGGCAAGAGGGCAGCTTCAGCAGAGCCTGTTTCACAATTATTTAAATGTCTTGGCATCCTGCCATCATGGGAGCTATGTTCAGCTTAGAGCAGAGAAGCTGATACGTAACTCAGAAAAGTGGATTGATCACGATCACTGACACCCGAAAAAAGACGTACGCTGGAAAACAAAACAGACATCCTCATCCTACTGTGATCACCAACTACACCTCTTCTCTTCTCTTCTCTTCTCTTCTCTTCTCTTCTCTTCTCTTCTCTTCTCTTCTCTTCTCTTCTCTTCTCTTCTCCACCTCAGCATTTCTCCCTGCTAAACTCTTTTCTTCATCATCCCACTCAGTGCCATCAGCGCTGTTTGGGATAGCTTCCTTATATAACTGGGAGTTATGTCATGTCACTTCAGTGAGCAACTGAGTCATACAATCCCTTACATTTACAATGCAGCGGTATGACTATAGTTACTTTTTAAAGTAATGCAGTTTACTCATTTCAACTAGAGTTAAAGATGCATCGGAAAAGTACAGAAAAGTGAGACATCGCAGTTATTTTTAGTCATGGTTTAAAGTTGGAAAAGAGCTTGAGTCAGCACAGAGGGAAACATATTAGATGTATCCAGGGTCTGGAATTATCACCTGACAGGCACCAGATGGGAACACCTCTCCATTTGGTGTGTAAATCTCAGAAGTCTACCCGCAACACTGGCAGGCAGAAAAGTGTTTCCACCAAAATAGTCATATAAAAAATTACGCTGAGAGTCAGTATCATGTTTGGTGTCATTTATAGATGCACTGCTGCTGTGTGTGTTGGAGCTTGGCACACTCACACCATCTAACCAACCTTCAAACCAAAACCCTGACCAAGCATCGGATGCTAATCAAGGACAGGGCAGACCCTCTGGGAATATGACTTGTAGAATGAGGAGTATGATGAGGTGTTTTGAGTTTTATTCAGGCTTGAATTGATTAACAGCTTATCAGTATGTTATTCTGGTCTCATTTAAGTTTGTATTATACCTTAATATCTCAATGAGATGTACTTGAACAAATCTGCACCGATCAGCCACAACATTAAAACCACCTGCCTAATATCGTGTAGGTTCCCCTGTTGCCACCAAAGCAGCTCTGACCCATTGGGTTTTGGACACACATGTGTGACATGTCCTGTGGTATCTGGCACCAAAGCATTGGCAGCAGATCCTTTGGTTTTTGTGGATCAGGCTTGTTCCAGCACATCATGCTGGTGCTTGATTAGATTGAGATCTGGCGAGTCTGGAGTCCATGTTGACGGCTTGGTCTTGTTGTTTTGGTGGAGCGTACTGTTCTGCTGTGGGGATCTGCTGCTGTCTGGAACTGCTGTTACCATAGAAGGTGGGCTTGGTCTGCAACAATGCAATGTGTTTGGTATGTGCCAGTTTGAGATTCATATGAATGTCTGGACCCAAGGTTTCTAAGTTAAACATTGTGTTGTAGTGAGTTGATCAATGCCATTAACTTCCTCTGGTTGTACGTTGTAGCTGAATGGTATATATGTGACACAAAAAAAGAAATGTATTATTTCAGCAGCTTAAAAACAATAGACCAGTGGATTATTGTCATCTGTGTCACCCTTGAATGATGCGTCTTTTTTTTGTTTTCATATACTAAATGTAACCTCTCCTTTATTGTGAAAAGTTTTGCACTAATTATTATGTTAATTATCTGTACCCTATTCAGGACTTTCATGTTGCCATATGTAGAAGACTTCGGGCTCCATTGGACGCCAAGAAAGAAGATGTGCAAAATATTTGTTGACTTTTATACTATGTTAAATACATTTTCTGATAAGTTGAAGTATTTTTGGTTAGCAATGCATGACAACTTTTATATTAAAAAATAAATAAATAAATAAATAAATAAAATAAAATAACAATACCTGTCACCTCAACCAAATGGCCTGGGGCCCAAAAGACCCCCAAAATCCTGAATAGGTTTAATGATGTTATTGCCAAATCAGTGTCATTTTACACTTTGCCTTTTTTTTTTCTTTTTTGGTATTTGTCATATTTTTTCATGATTTTGCGACTGTCAAAGTCCTTTTTGTCCATCCAGTAACTCGCAGGACAATAGGATGTGTTTGGTGATACTGTACAAGGAGCTCCATAAAATGTTCTAAATTTGACTAAATCACACATTTGTTGAACCTGCGTCACACAGCTGACTAAGCCTTCATTCTTTTATATCAAATAGAATCTCTGCTCTAATCAAATGACCCTTGTAATTTTTTTTATTTGTGTTCCTTTGTGTAAAAGTAGTATTTTGACACTAAAGGTCCACAGCCTAAAAGACAGCAATGGAAGGTCACTCCTGTCCTCCTCTTCAGAAGCCTGAAATAGCCGTCCCCTGTCCAGCTCTGTTCGCCTCCTAATTCCTCTCCCCCTGCTCTCTGACCTGTCGCTTTTCAGTCTAGTTTTCCTCCCTCGCCCTTCTCCTTGTTATGACACGTTCTTCATCACTGCTGATATAAGAGCTATAGCATTAGATTAAATGGAAAGTGCAGTTCCAACCCAAGAATTTCTTTTTTTTTTCTTTGTACATTATGTCTATGATAGTGAATAAATCTTACCTCTGATGTCACCATGAATAGGATCTCTGGAATAACATCAAACGTTGATCACAGTTTTATTTGCGAGGTAATCTTCTCCAGAGCTTGATAATGTCACAGCCATTACTGCAACAAAGTCAGAACTGGTTAGATTGTTAACTTCACTGATCCACCTCTGGATGCACTGTCACATTCAAATTTCACAAGCTGTGTCAATACACTTCACTGTCTTGGTGACTGATGGTGATGATGACTAAGCAACCAGCACTGGGACACGCTGGCTAGTATTTTTAAGGTGGAAAAACTGAGCAGTGCTAATGCTCCACCTTTTTCCTTTCTTTTCGATCTGCTCATTGGCCTGTTTGCTTTTTTCATAATCCAGTTATTGTTGTAGCTGAACACCTTAAAAACTACAATTCAGCTCGCTGTCTGGTTTTCATTCATATCCGTGGGGTTTCATAAAGGCTCCCAGCACACAGGTGGGTGCAGGGTCAAGATGGCCTTTGACATGCATAAGTAACAGTGTGATGAATAATAAATCTGTGGCCCAGAAGGTGATATGAGCAGATGAAGTAATAATAGTAATAACTGAGCAGTGGGCTCAGTCTGACACTCACTCTGCCCAGTAACACAGCCTGTTTAACAATGTTTTCATTCTAAATATACCACAATATAACATAGGTGGTCAATATATTTAAGTTTGAATCACTATATTGATTATGGGATTCATTTCTGTAGCTTTTTTTGAGTTTGAATGAAAGTCCACACTGATAAAAAGTGAGCCTGTGTTCATGGTGTGTTGTCAGATGTGTGCTCTGTGTACAGAGATAGATACAAAAAGCGAGAGAAGATTTTTTTTTCGGTGTAATTGGAGTGAGGGGAGGCAATTTTCCACATGGCCTGGACTGGAAACAGTTGTCTCACATCCAAACCACGCGCACTACCACAGCATACACACACGTACGGAGCATCGCTGTCCAAACAGACCAGCACGAGCTCCTCTTAAATATTTAAGCCTCGCTGTGTTGGGTTGCTGTGTGTGTGTGTGTGTGTGTGTGTGTGTGTGTGTGTGTGTTTGTGTGTGTGTTTGTGTGGGGATATCATTTACTGTTGGTAGCTGTTATGCAAAGTGCATTATCTAGCATGTAGTGGGCCAGTGCCTTGTCTGTAGAGTGATGGATAACACACAGAGCCCTGGAGGAATGTTTCACAAGACCCTTTACTACACACACACTCACACACGCTTTCTCTTCCTCTTTTGCTGGTCATCTCGTGTCCTCCGCCTCAATCTTTCTCTTCCTCATTCACTGACAAACTCAATCACTCACTTGCTCTCTCACACACTCTGTAGCTGACTCTCCTCCCCTCTCTCTCTCTCTCACACACACACATACTCATTCAGTAGCTAATTCACTGACACTTCCATTCCCTCTCTCTCTCACACACTTACACACTCAATCACTCATCCACTCACTCCCAAACTCACTCACCAGCTCTCCTACAGCTTCCCCTTCTCCTCTCTCTCTCATCATCACTTGCTATCCCAGAAACACACTTACAGTTCACAGACACACGTCTGTGGCTTTTTCTGGCTTCTGCTTGAGCTCCCAGAAACTCATGTTAAATCACACATGTGCTTAACTGTGATCTGCCTCAGCTGCTGGCTGCTTTAGAAGCACTGAGAATAGAAAGGTGATATTAGCTGGGACATAAACACACTGTCTTTGTTCTAAGACCTTGAGCCAATGGGAGAAATTGAAAAGGAAGCTGGTCACATATCAGCACATGTAGAGTCACTGCAGGATTTCCTACACCTAATTCTCTCTGATCCATGTGACAGCATGCACGCAAAAGTGTTTAGTATTTTTAGATTGTTGCTATTTCTGAATGTGCAGCTACTTTGTAGTGAAAGACAGTACGATCTCCTCCTGTCTCACATGGATTTACTCTCCAGTGTCAGCAGTTCTAAAGCCTTACCTTACAGTCATGATTTGTCGCGTCATGGCTTCACTTACAGTCCAAGGTTACTGCTAGTGCTGCCCGAAGTATCCTAAAACAAAAATAAACTGTTCACCTTGACACAGGGAGCACACCGTTAGGTTTTACAGAGCAGCAAAAGGACATAAATAACTTACAGTAGCAGAGCTCCAGCTGTATGCCTGCATTGTGCATAATTTGTTCATGTCTTTGTGTTCCCATGCTTGGTTGGCTGGCTCATTAGCTGGTCAGTTATTGATTAGAATAATGATCATATTCATCAAACTAATGAGCCACGCAGCATGGATATGGTTTGTGGGTCATTGAGGCCAATTATGGATTGGTTTGTTCATTACAAATGTACATAAACCACCCACAGGTAGAGACATACAGTGTGAGAGTAAAAGTTGATACTTGCTTGTCTTATGTATGATAGTAGTGTAGGATTAAAATTATTTCCATTTTGTGGTCCTGCAGGATATATTTTGAGAGTCTTGGGTCTTTCCAAATCTAAACTGGAAAATAACTCCCTTTTTTTTGTCTTTCAAACATACGTTGTCACGATAAAAATAGAAACTTACACCATTCATCGTAGAAAGAAACTGTAAAAACAAGAAGAATCAGAATGAAAAATGCATTTTCAACTTTCTGACAGCCCTTAACGTAATCATGTGTAATGTGCAATTCAAAGCTGAAAACTGGGATATTCTGTCAAAATAACTTTATTTCACGTCTCACTTGAAAATTTGCTCAAAATGTACAGATTGCACCAGATTCATTAAAAAACAGACATGGCTAACAGTGACTCTGTGACCAACAGTCATGTGACCAAAAAAAATCTGGGACCATTTGATTGAACTGAGCAGAGAAGAGACAACTCGAGAGACTAAGGGGGAAATAAAACATGTCAACAAAAGCAATGCAGCATGGCTCCAAAAACAGTTCACAGAGTAGCAAGTTGTCATCTTTTGATGCTTCCTTTAACTACTTTCTCTGTGAAGAACTTTGTTCAGCTGTATGAATAAAATATTATCATTTATTTTTTTGTTATTGAACAGATATATCAGTTCTCTGTGTGTGTGTCTACACTATACAGTATAAATGTTAGACAAATCTTTGCTGCTGGCCTCCAGCAGGCCTGGCTCTTAATATATGGCCTCGCCACTGAAACCTTCCATCCAAATTAAAGTTCCACTGCTCCCTCGGCTGTGAGACACAGCAGGTCTTGTTAGTCATTGTTTTCTGTATGAGTGCATGTGCCTACGTGTAAGTGTGAGCAGAGCTGGATAGGTGGTGGCCGTTTACACATCAGTCATGCTCGCCTCTGGTCACAGGCAGGGAAAGGGATGAGGGAAATGGAGGAGAAAAATCTAGGAAGAGGCCAAAGGAAGAGAAAGGAAAAAGGGAAAGATGCAAGATCTGATGGGATGCGTGTGTGTGTGCAGGAGATAGCAGCTGTAACAGATGAGCTTCAGTCTCTCTTTTACACTCTGCTTTCTATCACACAGCTTATAAAATGATGGTTGGTGACAGTCAGCAATAAAGTACCCCACACACACACACACCAGACTTGCATGTGAGCAGCCCTGCAACGCTCCGTTCCACCAAGCCCTCACTCCTGAAACTTCGACAGTAGCCCCCGTTCCCTATTTTCTGTTTCCTTCCTTCTACCTTTGAGACAGTCTTTCCCCCTTTGTTGCCAAGGCAACAAAGCTCCCACAGTTTATGAAGCTGTCCCTTTAAATTAGGGAGCAGGTGCTGGATGGTGTTTGTTGAAGTGTCCCTTCATCCTTAATTAAATAAAGAGATGACGATATTGCGGCCCTGCCTCGCTTTCCTGTTGTCTCCAGCTTTTTTACAGCTCCCATATCATCTCATTACCACAACAGATTTTTCACCCAATGCCAAATTTTGCCCCTCGGCTCTTTCAGTTTTACTTCAGCAGTGCTCCTTCCTTCCTTCCACTAATTTCTACTTTGGTTCCATAACTTCTCCTTATTCTGGGATTCTCTCCGCTCCTCCACCTGCCTTCCTCTTTCTTTCTTGGAGGCGATTGGCTCATCACGGTAAACAAGTTTCGATGCCATTTACCAAAAGCACTTATTTGCTTTTTAGCCAAACCACAGAGCATTAGCTTGGAAATTGCAAACTCAGTTTCATCGTGGTTCACTTCACACCGAGAAGACAATTACAGATTGAGTTTTGAAGAGGCCGGCTGCTAAATCAGCATGCCAGCAAAATGCAGTGCACATGTGCTGCATTCTTAGGCTTTTGGAAATTAGTGCAGCTCTTGTGTCTGGTTGGAAGGGTGGCAACTGGCTTCCACTCTGCTGAAGAGAGAAATAGGCTTGGGAAAGGTGGGAACGTATTTTAGAGTATATCTTTTGAAAATGCCTGCACCTCCCCCTGTCCCTGTCTCTCTCCAGCAGCCTATACTGCTGAGAAATCTTGAGATCTTACATAACCACGTTTAAAGACAGAGAGAGGGAGGGTGTGGGAGAGAGATGGAGAGGGCAATACAATGGGCAGAAAAAGTGCACACAAAGGAATAACAGCCAAGAAAATTGAGACAGATCATCGGTTGAAAAAAGTGGATTTGTACACATACATGTATGTGTCATGCATTTTTAAATGTGCAGAATAATCGGCATGCATTTATTTATTTATTTAAGCCTTAAACATCCAGCTCATACCACACAGTGCATATGTTTGTGTGCATATGTCTCTTTGATTTTATGCAAATCTCCCAGGTCATGTCTGCTAAGTTTAACTCTGGCCTATATCGAGAAGCGTGGAAGCCGTGTACAACCACAGCTTTTCCCATTCAAATGAGCTCTTCTCCTCTATTCAGAGAACCTGTGGTGACCTCCGCATGGCTCTGTTCCCACCACCTGTGTCCCTGTTAGTTCTCTCACACACAAATCCACACGTTCTCCTGCTTGTTTATACGGATCTTGATTTTACTGTGTGGCTTACTCTTCTCCTGATTTGTGTTTTCGCCTGTGAACTCTGTGGCCCTGTTCCACTCCGATCTCTGAATGTTCTCTGTTGAATAACAACTCGAACTGTGAGATGTTTTGGTCAAGCAGAAACACTCATAAATCCACCTGCTCCTCTAGCTGACTCTCTCAGGTCCATCCTCAGGAGTTTTTAATGTATGTACCCGTCTAGCTAAATTGTGTATTCCTTTGCGTGTGTAAACGATGACAATGCAGGAATGTCTGTTAGACGGGAATAGAAGAGGATGGGATCATCATCCTGTTGAACAACAGCTGTGGACAGGGAATAAAATGTATGTTTTCCTCATTCTTGTTTTTTCTTCTCATTTCGTCTCTCTTCCAGCTACCTGTTAGCAGCCCATATCAAAGGTCACACTGTTCATTTAACGCCACAATATGAAAGAAGAAAACATTGAACAGCAGCAGAACAACACATGTCAGATCTATCCTGAGGATGGGATTAAGGAACAAGTCCATGGGGTCATGAGTTTAATGGGGGTATTCTGACAGCCTCTGGCTTTAAGACGCTGACCATGTAATTGCACCGTGGTTTAAGGCCAGCTGGGTCCCTTTGTTGCACATCATCCCTCGCTTCTTACCTCATTTCTTACACTTGTCTACTGTTACAATCAGCTGAAGATAAAATCACCTGGGAAAGGAGGGTTTAACCTTGGGAGTTTGTCAATTCAGTTACATGACAGTCTGCCCTCTGCCTTGTGTTATATTCTATGTACAGATGTAGTTTTTGTTTTGATGGTGTTGTAAACCTTTTGCTGCAGATTTTTTATATGATCAAATATCATAAAACTAGAGCTAGTTATTGGCTGCTTCACCTGTAAGGAAAACCAACAGCAAATTTCAAATCTGAAGCAGCTGAGGGGCACCAGTGTTTCTCCCAAACCTGACAGATTGTAAGACATCCGACTCGAAATTGGTAGAAAATTTAAATAAGCCAGATGGACCGGCTTATTTAAAGTCATCTTAAAGCTGGGGTATGCAGTACTTCTTAGCATCAATGGGCAGGAATTCCATACTAACCTTGCAGCACATTGGCATTAATGTCAGATTAAACTAGACTTCTGCACCTCGTCCTGGCTCCGGTTTGAGGCTTCAAAAAGTCGAGCCCATGACGGGAGATTTTACTCAATTGCAGAGCTTTTCACTGATCAAGTAAGACAGAACAAAGAGCAGCAAAGTCTGCCGTGAGTGCAGGATGTGGTGGTGCAACGGCTTCGATGGAGAACATTTTCTTAGGAACACAGAGGGAACTGCAGGAGGACGACTGCACATTTTCAAACTCCAGATTTCTGTCGACTGCAGCTTTTTAGCAGCAACATCTGTTACATGAAGCATATGAAAATACTTTCTTGGCACCATTAGTTCATTTTGGCATTACCTTCCTGTTGAGAAGTCATTAAAAAGTCAAGAGTGTCAATGATGGGGCATTTTACTACTGCAGAAAAGGGAGGTGAAATCCCTAAGTACTGCTCTGATTTCTAATGTTCTGTTAACAGCATTGCACTGTCTAATTGTTATGTATGAGCACTGAATGACTGTATTAGACATTCATGTTTTTTTGTTTTTGTCATTGCATTTCAGTGTCTTAGTAGTTTTTAAAAAATCTTAACGTGAATGTTGAACAAAACTGAGAACTTTCAACTTGAAACGGATTCAAAAATTCTTACATTCAGTATCCTACTTCCAGTACTTCATGCTATGAAGATGGAGTGCTTCTTTTCCCGTGCAAATTGCTCTTTGTTAGCAAATGCATCACATGTATGCACTCTACTCGCTGCTCCCACAATGAAATGTGTTGGAAAGAATAAGGAAAATTGCAGGCTGCTCTAGTGAAACACGTTCTTTCACTTCCATAATTGGAGAGGTTCTTCTAGAGAATAGTCACATCTAATATCTCTCTGCTAATGAGCTCTTCCTGATTGAATCCATATTTGCCAAGCTGATAGACGTGTACGGAGCTTTAATTAACCAGGCGCAACACGTCAAATTAAACCCCGTATACAGAATGTTCCTAAATATTTGTATTGAGTAATAAGTTCAATATCTATTACATTGTTATTTTTTTGTGTAGACAAGTACAAATGTCATAGTGTAAACAAGGGTGTGCATATCTCTCCTGATTAGCCCCAGTGTGCATGCATGTGAAATACTGGCGGTGGTTTCAGAGCAGTTAGAGGGATTCTCTCGTGCTCTGTGACGCAATTATAAAGAACAGAGACAGAATGAGATGCAGGAACCTTCAGGCAAATTATATGATGTGTGAGTTATCCTTTGAAAAGTATGAGAGGGCTTTGAAAACATGTCTTGATTTTAATTTCATCTCTTTTACTGAAATCTGTAGCAAAAAGTGAAACTTAGAAGTGAGATTTTTTTTTTTCCCCTGTTTGCATTTTCTGTCTTGTCAGTTTGGAGGAGATGTAGCGGATCGTGAACTGATAGTAAACTCGCTGTCTCCTGAGCTTTTTGTTCCCGCAGTAGTGCCGGTGCTTTGAAACACTCCTGACATGTAATCTATAGAAAGCTACGTGCCTGCCAGTGCACAGATGTGTAGATGTTTGCTGTGGGTGATACATACCTCCAAATGAATGAGTATCAGCTTGTGTACACGTGTGCTTTTTCACTTAGCAGGCCTGTCGCAGGTAAACGTGCCGGTGCATTAGAACTGACATGTAATCTGTTAATAACAGTGTGTGTGACGCGGGCAGAGTGAGGTGAACTAGACATTCAGCTGACTACGCTGTGTGTGTTTGACACCACAGTCGCACGTGGTGTCACTCGTAGAGACATTTAGACAGCTTGGCCAGTGATCCTTCACAGGTGGCTTATCAATCTGTCACATACAGTAAGGGAGCCTGAAGGCCTCACACACCGTCCTGAAGGGCCACGATTGTACAACTTTGAGTGCATGTATGTGTGTCATTGTCTGTGGTGTCTGCTTTGTGTGTGGTTTTATCTTTGTAATAGCCTCACTGATATTAATTTTCTGAGACAGTTTTTAAAAACTTAGATATCCGTGTATGTCCAAGTGTGCTTTTGTTGACAAGAACATCTTTTGCGTAG